>NC_051308.1:146948457-147250582 GCF_015220235.1 Choloepus didactylus
CTGCTTGCTACATATGCTGGCATTTGATACCTCCCCACTTTACCCCCAATGTTTTTTTGGATTATACTTTGCTTTTATTATAAAAAAGAATAAAATATTTAAGGTTAAATATTCATACATTGCTAACTAGTCTTTATTTTTCCCAAAAGTACTGGGCAATAATTAGAATCACAGGTTGTTAGAGCAGAAAGTTGGCTAATCCCTGTTCCCCAAAGTGGGCTCAGTAAGGGTCACCCAGCCCCAGCAAAAGTAGGACTGTAAGATGGCCCCAAAGCCCCGCCTCGCTACCAGAACCCAGAAAACTGTTGACTCACACTACTACAGATAACTTTAATCCATGATTGCCCTTTTATCTGCCATAATCCTGTCTTTTTATATCCTAATTCACTGTTTTTGAAATTTTCATATCCCAACACAACCACACATACTACTCTCTCAGTATATATTCTGCTTATTTCTACCAGTCAAGAATATTTTGTAACATCTCCCTTTCTAGAGTTTGTTTTACGGGGAAAAATAGGTTTCTTCATATGTATTTTGTTAAACAGCCCAGAGTCCCCACCAAGAGATTCTGACACAGCAGAGGTTGGAGGTTACCTTATCTCCTTAACTCCTGATTACTCCTGCTCTTTCAAGAATAATTTCTCCCCTTCATTTCCCACAATACATGGTCAATTCTCCCTTCCATTAAAAACTTTTTAAATTGGGATTCTTCAAAACTTTTATTCTTCTTTTCCTGGTTTAAGTTTATTTAAACCTTTACATGATCTTACTTTTAATTAATATTATCTATTTTTCATCAGCTTTTTAAATTTTTTATCTTATTTGGAAGTTTTTATTCTGTTTTACACTTATTCTCTGACTTGGGATTTGTTTCATAATGCTTATCAAGACGCGAGGCTGCAAGGCAGTCAACAGTGGAGAAAAGCCTCCTTCTCCCAGCTCTCCCTATCATTCCTCTGGTTCCCAGTCCCTAACTCTTTTAAGAATTCTCTCTTTAAGAAATTCAGAAGCCCCAAGTTCATTTTCTAAGGCCTTAAGGCTCAGAGTACAGTTAGCACATTTGGCTTACTTGATAAATGTTGCTTCCTAACATCTCACCCCACTTAAAACTTTTAAAAAGAAGTCTTTGTTTTTTAAACCTGAGTTCCAATTACAGCCATTGGATTTTGGATAAACCAGAATGTTTTAAGCCAAGAGAAGATGGTAATTGGAAGGTCACATTAATACAGTACCTGGCACAAGTAAAACGTAAAGATTTTGCAGCTTAAACAATTTGAGGGCCCCTCTTTATGGAAATCGACACCTCAAAGTTAACATTAGATCCAGGCCCCAAAAAGGGCCTGTGTGAGTGTGGGCCCCTGAATCCAAAGCAGGTACCAGGTGGTGCTGCATGGCCTGGTAGAGACTTCTGAGAAGAGAAATGAGGTTCCGTGGCTAACTTCTATCTGCCTTCTAATGTGCATATTTCCACATCAGTGCTCTTCCCTTCCTGGAGGAGCCTCTTGGCTTGGGACTTCTGGCTTTCTGCCAACACTATGAACTCAAGGAAAAGCTGGACAGAGCAACATTTATGCCAAATTCACTTTTTCTTTTTTAGGGATCATTAGGATCTTTGCCAAGCTACCTAGGAAGTCCAAACCTAAAGAGACAAGGAGGTTCTTTTCAACTCTCATTGCCAATCTGATTACTCCTAAGAAAATCCTTACAATGCAGGCAAGTGGCTGAAGGATTACTTTGCCTTACTGCCTTCCCTCATATCACATAGGGAAGAGAAGACCTTATGAAGTAGGTTAGAGAGGATGACAAACAATTTAAGCAAGTTTTTCCCACCTGTTGGGTTCTTAAGACAAATTCTATTCAGCTGGAGAAAGACCTGGACTCAAATCCTAGCCCCAGTACTTAGCAAATGGCTTTGGGCAAAAATGTGACCTCTTTGAGCTACAAAAATGGTGATAAGAATGCCTACATTGCAAAATTGTTACATGGCTTAAATGAGATAATGAGTCAAATGCACCTAACAGTGCATGGCACTCATAGCCACATACAGCAAATCATTTAATGGACATAAGTTCCTTTGTGATGTGACATCGCCACTCCTGTCATCCAGAGGTGGAATCTGCCTCTCTGCCCCCGTGAATCTGGGCTGCCCTTGCCACCTGCTGACAAATGTAATACAGTGGAAGTGACACTGTGAGAGTTCTGGGGGCTAGGTTTCAAAAGACCTTGCAGAGCCTCCTACCTTTCACGCTCTTAGAACATGGTGCTGAGACCACTCTATAAGGAAGTGTGTCTAGCCTCCAGGAAAGTGACGCCACGTTGGGGAGAACTGAGGTTACTCAGGCTGACAGATAACTCCTAACAGCAACTGCCAGCCATGCTGGGAAACCATCTTGGACGTTCCAGCCCAGCTGGCCCTGCCACCCACCATCCGCCCCAACTAAAATCAGTCACATGAGTGAGCCCAGGAGTAAAAAGCAGAGCAAATGCCCAGCCAACCTAATGAATCATGAGAAATAATAAATCCTTGTTTTGAGCCACTAGGCTTTGGGATGTTTTGTTATTTAGCAATAGATAACCAAAACACTATTCAAGAAAGACAGCTATTGTTATTACTAGCCTTTTTCTGACCACAACATTTTATACCTATTTATCCAATGGACCAAATCATAGAGGACTACAATATTCCGAATTTGAAGCAAAGTGATCATTTCTCCATTACTTTAATCCTTGGACTAGGGACCCTGCAGTTAATCTACACATGGTCTGACTGGGGGAATCTGAGGATGGAAAAGATAAGATAACCAAGGAGTTTCTAAATTCTCTAGGTCACTTTTTATTCTGCTATCTTAAGGGCCACTGAAGAGTTCTACCCAGGGTGCTTTTAGAGGGGTTTATCTTATCACTTCTTCCCATAAGACTGCCATCACCTAAAACTGGTTCTAATTATACTGTTTTCCCATAAATGTGGTACCTACCTACATGTATCAGTATTTGTTTTGATTTGATACTGTCAGTGGCCAAAGACAATAAACACAGGAACAGGTTTCCTTAAACCATATCACAGGCTATTAACGTTATATGCAAAACAAATCAGATGTGGCTTCAAGTGACCTTAAGTTTAATATTACTTCATAAACCTCAGGCTTAAATTCAGGTAGAGTTAGTCATGCAGAAGGACCTGCACTTGAAAATGAAGAACTGTTCTGGGGCAAAGTTCCTGAGGTAAGAATTTGGTGAATGTGGTCATGGAGGCTCAGATCCAGGTGGTCCATGAGAGGCTACCTTTTCCCATCTTTACCAAAGGTCAAGCAGCCCCAATTTGTAGGTCTCTGATTAACTCCTCATAACACTGTCAACACCATACAACATATTAACAACTTTAACCTTGGAGATGCTCTTAAGACTGTGGAGAACGGTGGCACAATCCTTTCTAATTTATGAAGTTAATCAGTGTGAACAGGTACTACCTTTTCCAGATGGACTGAGTACATAGGTTTGTTTTTTAAAGAAAAGCATTTTTTCAGCCAATGTTATATATCTAATAAGTTAATGCTATCTAAAACATCTAAATTTCTTGCTTGATGAGTTGCAAGCCTAGTATTTTCAGGCAAATAAGTTTTACACAAAGAAATTCCACTAAAATTGTACATTCTATACTACCTTGTGGAAAAAAGTACCCAAGAACAGTATCAGATTGCTGTTTTTCATTGGCCACGTATTCCTTTAGATGTCCTTAAAGCTATTCCTGGATTAAACCTATGACTATTTACTCTATCCTACTGCTTTTTCAATGAGCAGTGCCAAGGCATGACAACACTGGTTAGCACTGAGGAGCATGATATTGAAGTAAAATCATAAAGCAAGGTCACTAGGTTTTACTGGATGATATTGGGAATGTTGTTGAGAATGCTGGCCACTGCATTTGCAATTTTTTTTTTTTTTTTAAACGAAAACCAACAGGAGAAATTTCTCTTACCTCCTACGATCATTAGGTGGACTTCTCTGAGTTGATTTATCCTCTGAACACCCTGAACCTTGTTATGGATTGTTTGCCTCTTCACTCTGGCTGCTGGAAAACTTACAGCCAGAACTTCTAGCAAGAAGAAAATAGGACATCCAAGCACACTAAGTGTACTAATCAGCCTCACTCTTAGCATCATCTTATTTTCTTTTGACTTATTTTTCTTTATTACTCTAAATTTATTTTATCTTGTCATAGTGTACACATCTTTATAAGCCATCTCAGATCCTTTGTGGAAAAAGACAGGGTATAAATGAAACTAAAGATGTTACAGTCAATGTGCATGTCTCATCTCCCTACTAGATAAGGGGTTCTTGTAAGAGTTATATATTGCCCCACTTTGAAACACCCATAGTATCCAGCACTGTGCTTTCACACAGTAGACATACTAAATGAATATTTGGTGAATTAAATTGCAGAACATGTAAATTTTGATCACACCATATTACCTGAATTATAAAACAAGCAGTATACTGATGATTTGATCTTTTATCCTCAAAACAAATTCACACAAGTGTGAAAAGATGTATATACAAGGGTGTTTACTACAGCATTATTAGAAGCAACCAATAGGGAAATGGTTAAATATACTGACACAGTTATATAGGCATTTTTAAAAATCATCACATACTACTGAGTGAAAAAAAAGCAGGCTGCAAAATAATAAATAACTCTGGGCACATTTTGGTATTTGTAGAAAAACAGGCCCGGAGGGCTATACCCTCCCCACCCACCCCCAAACTTTAAAAAGTAGTTGCTTTTGGGAGGTGGGGAGTTGGGGAAGTGGAGAGAGGTGAAGTTACATTTTATTCCCTTGAGTTTTGGGTGTTTGAAATGTTTTTATAATGAGCACATATTACTTTTGCAATTAAAAAAAAAAAAACTGAAGAAAATGTTTAGGTACTTGATGCTAGAAAGCAGCCTCAAATCCTCAAAACCCTGAAGGTCTTGAGGGTCTGTTTCAGAGCTACAAGGCTGGGAGTCAGCCAGACATGATCGCTGCCTGAGCTCAGGCAGCCAGGCCTTCCCACAACTTGGTCTCAGACACCTCTAGACTTCATTTTACCCTGAATTACTCCATTTCCAAAATGCATGTAAGAAACTGATCAGTTTCGTAACACTCATACCAGTTTTAAAAATCCAAAAGGGCAAAGAATTTTTCTCAATCTGAACAACACTACAGTCTTTATAGATCCTTAAAACAGCATGTAACAAAACATAAAACATGTCATTAAATTCATACTGTCTCAATATTTTTACATGTATTAGAGAAAAATATGTTAATTGGGCAAGACCAGTTTTAAGAATTATGTCCTTAAAAAATAACACTTTATAAAAGGAGCTTTTAAATATGTTCAAAATTTTTCCTTAAATGAACGTTCCTCCTTTCCCCATTCCACTAAATAAATCCATACCAAAATAGGGAGAAGTTTTCCATGCCTTCAAAATGTACTTTTTAAAGGTTTTTTGTTTTTTTTTTAAGCCTATTTGGAGAAAGTTAACTAAAATTAACTTGACTAAGATAGTTTCTCCATGTATCAAAAATTTAAAAATTAAATCAATACCAACATATAAGCCCTTTGAGTCTACAGTCATTTCTGGGGTCTGCCATGGCAGAACACAGTCGACACTACCAAAGCACAGGCCAGGATCCAAATGTGGCCCCACAGGACTGGTCAGCTGGGTGCCAAAAGTCAGAGAGATAACATTAGGGAAACCAGGCTTGAAAGTATTAGTGAAATACCAGAACGAGGGAGGAGGGGTGAATTCAAATAAAGAAAAAATAGCAGCTTAGGTTAAGAAAATCAGAAAAGGCAGGGATCAGTCACGAGGAGGACCCAATGAGGTCAGGATGTCCATACAAGGGAGGAGTAACCAAGCAACACAAAGGTGAACTCTGATACCTGTGTACTTTTGTTCCAGGCTTTGTTTTACTTGCCCACTGGTGGGCCTGTTAGGTGCTAGAATCAAACATTAATTATCAGGAAAAGGAAATTAAAGGCCTGCAGATGGATTCTGCCTTGATTAATTTCAAGGCAGAGACACTGGAATTAGCTCACAGATGCTGAGGTGCTATCTCACCTATTTCTCCAAGAAGTCTCTTTGACCATCCCAAAGACTCTGAGTGATGATTTGAATTTGTTGTAGACCTTGAAATAGAAGTCTTGATAGTCTAACCCTTTTATAAAATGTAATGAGAATACTTTTCTAGTTTTCTGTGAGGCAGGCAGCCAGTTTCCAAATGAGTTTGATCCACAAATGGGGCTTAGAAACAATACATTCTATCAGCTTCTCTCTGCATGAACTCAAAGCTGGAAGGGTAGGTGTGAAGCTTCTCACCCACCCACACTGCTCTATGAGTTCCCTTACTTCCTAACCAGCTGATGAGAGTGGATGTGGCCTGAATCCATCAGCCAGTTTGTTCTGGATCCATTTGTCTTCTCATTGAAACTACAGAGAAAAAGCTACTGCCCTAAAAACATCTGCTTTCAAATCCTGATTTGTTCCTTCCATACTTCCTCTTCTCCCCAAATCAATTGAGAAACTCCTCTAGCTGCATCTGTGCCATCCAGCTGCCTTTCATCAATGTAGGCCCTGCAGCCATCAGATACTATATGAGTTTCTACCCTCTCTTCTGTCCCCACCAAAAGGGGTCCAGGTAACTCCCAATGAATCCTGTGTCCCCCAGGACCTTCCTCCAGCACCTCTAACACCCTGTAGCCTGGCCCACAGCACTGCAACCTGTTTCTCCACCCATCAGACAAATAGCTTCCAAAGTGCAGGTTGTGATCCTTTAATGGGTTGTGAGTCTTTAAGGACACGAAGTAGAATAGAAGAGAAAAGATAATCCAGTACACTAAGTAAGGATAAGTATTGTTTCACAAAACTTGTTTCAGTTACACATATACTTAGTTACATCCTGGGTCTCAGTGTAAAAATGCATTTTATACTGTGTGTTATTGTCCAACAATTTTGAAACACTATGTTAGGCAAGCCTTTGTCCATCTAGTCAGACCCCCACCCACCCCCACCACTAATGGCCCACTATTCAGTGCCTCCTTTACTCCATCTTGGCTCAAGCTCTGAACAGACTTTCAGCTGTCTTCTTCGACTGTTTTCATAAACTCTGGCCTTTTACATTGACTCACAAGCACCTTCTCATGCATGTGCAAGAGTACCTTCTCCTTGAACAGACCAATGTTCTGAGCAAAAAAATACCATTTACTATTCCTGCCTTACTCTGCCTTTTTCTCAGGTCTGGGATCTGCCTGCAGCACATCCAACTGTCTCACCATGAATTACAAGCCTCAGAGCAGTAGGACTCCATTTCTTTGTGTGTTAACTTTCATCCCAACAACAACAAACAAACAAACAAACAAAAACACCATCTTTCAAAGTCACCCTTGGAACGCCTTAGATTTCTTACAAAATCATCCTAATTTTTCTGATGTAATGCATTCTCTGGTGTTATATATCCAGGGCCTGATACCAGTGCCAGGTAAATACAGCTTATCCTTTAATGTTCAGTTAAAGTCTGTTCCCATCCTTGAGAACAGATGGTTATCCCACCTCCATATTGCAATCTTCTTCCTCTCACAAGGCAATGGAAGCACAACAAGGTGACTGTACTAGTTTGGTGGCATCCTTTTCTCTAACTCTTAAGGACGAGGGCACAAGCTGTCCAGCACAATTCCACCCCCAGTCCTGCCCTCCCTTGTCCATTTGCCCACAGTTCTCACCCAGACAATTAATTCATTATCTTCCTGTACATAAAAACTACAGTTTTATCTCAGTGTAGACTGTTCAGTTTACTTTTCTCAGTGAATATCCCACTTTTTAGCCTCCCAAAAGATAATGAAATCTAAATGAATCCTCATTCTGTGGGATATGGGTGGTGGGAGACACCGAAGTTTGAATTTTTCTTATAAATTTTACTGCTAAGTTTCTTGTAATAAATGCAAGGCCAGCTTTGAGAGAGGAACATACACGCTGGGCGTCCTTCAAGACGGCAGAGGATGATAGTGAACACCTCTGAGAACTGCAGGGCAGCTGTGCTTGGGTTTGAGGGGCAAGAACCACTTTCAAAGGGAAAAGGAGGCACATTTCTTAGGGCACATTTCAGAATTTGCCTCTGAGCTCCACCATTCCCTTTCTGTAACCCAGCCAGGAATCCAGGGCTGGATTACAGCCTCTGGTTATCAGGAGGGCTCTCCATCCACCTTTCAAGCTGCTATTTCTTCCTCCCCACTCCTTAGTTGGAAGTGTTCTAAATCAGACTATCTTACTCACATCTAGCACTGAGGTGGATTTCTGATAGCTCCCTACTCCCAAGGCTTTCATTTACCTCAGGAATCAAAGGAATGTCTCTCCAAAGGGATTTTGGAAAATGAGGCAAAAGATAAGTCAGCTTGCATATTTGCTCCAGGGTCTATTTAGAAGGTCCAACTGAAGACCCAGCTTCTCTGAAGTTTGCTATAAAGTCTCAGCTCCTTGACTTCCACCATTCCTGGTCACCTCCAAGCATACAGCTTTAGTAGCAAAGAGCCATTATTCTTTTCACCAAAGTAAAGAAGGCTTAGTATAAGTGAGAGATACAGAAACAGGAAAGCTAATAGTGTAAATAATGATGACTTACTGAGCAGCTGGGTATGATACCCAGCTCTAAACAGAGAAAACTCGTGCAAGCTCACACAGTAAGGATTCAAACTCTGGAGGGAAATAATGTGGCAAAAAGAGTTGCAGGACCTTTTTTAGGTTCTAAAGAATTGGGGTAGCTGGTGGTGGATACCTGAAACTATTAAACTACAACCCAGAACCCATGAATCTCGAAGACAGTTGTATAAAAATGTAGCTTATGAGGGGTGACAGTGGGATTGGGAATGCCATAAGGACCAAACTCCACTTTGTCTAGTTTATGGATGGATGTGTAGAAAAGTAGGGGAAGCAAACAAACAGACAAAGGTACCTAGTGTTCTTTTTACTTCAATTGCTCTTTTTCACTCTAATTATTATTCTTGTTATTTTTGTGTGTGTGCTAATGAAGGTGTCAGGGATTGATTTAGGTGATGAATGTACAACTATGTAATGGTACTGTAAACAATCGACAGTACAATTTGTTTTGTATGACTGCGTGGTATGTGAATATATCTCAATAAAATGATGATAAAAAAAAAAAAAAAAAAAGAGTTGCAGGGATAAGGAAAAAAAGCACACTCAAAAAATAATATCCCCTGGATCATCTGATGGCAAAGGAGGGGGCAGTGGTAAATAAACTAAAATCCACAGTTCCTCCAACCATCCTTTCAAATTTTTGTAGCATAATAGGGGTATAATTTTCTAATTTAGTTTCACCCATACAGTTTGGGGAAAACATTAAACAGAGAGGAAAATTCTCTACCTCATCTATAGCACAATTAAAAAAGAAATGGTATTCTCTAATTTATTACCTTAATTGGCTATAAAAAGATGAAACTTCATTCCAATCCTATGTGCTCACACAGCAGTATCTCACTTAAAACACAAATCCAAAATCAACTTTTCTTAACTGCATTTATGACAGTAAAAATTTCACTAAAATGACAGCTTTTTTCCTGCTTCACACATTAATTCACAACATCCACACAAACTCTTCGATCTTGTCCCCAGACTCCTATCTGGATTAGTTTAGAATTGTCAAATATCACTCTTTAAGGAAAATTTCACATTTTCATATAAAAATGTGCATCACAGTAACACCTAGAGCTGTACAATTAAAAATAAAAAAATACAGGCCAGCAACAGTGACCCTTTAATGCACAACTCAAAAATGCATTCAAAGAGGTTTCACATCCCGTTAAGCGCGGTAGGATAAGGCTGACTTTACAATCCCTATTTCATGACTAGGTAAATAGAGGCATTTAGTTGAATAAACTTGCCTAGAGTTTCAATGGTAGAGCTGGAAATAGAAACCAATTTCTCCCTCTGACTGTGTGCCCAGCCCCTTTCCCATTAGACTCTACAGCACACGGTGGCTAAAAATGGGACCCACTTGAGAACCGCAAGGATAAATAACAGCTACTTGTTTTAGAAGGAGGCGGCGGGTGAGGGGGGTAAAGGGAGAACTTACCCACTTGAAGCATCTGATTGTGTACCGACCTCTAAGAAGAAAGCTTTCCTTGGATGTCCAAAGGTTTGCACCCACCCCTCTGAGCTCAGACCCCGGAGGTGCCGCCAGATTGACGCGTCAACCCGAACCTCACGGCCGGGTAAACGCGAGGGAAACGCGGGGCGGCTCTGGGGCCGCGGGCCGCGGGACACCATCTGCGCCCGGACCCGCCGAGCGGGAAGGATGCTGCGCCCGCCGCACACACCTGCCGGAGCCGGCCCTGGAACCCCGGGCCGCCTCCCGCGCTTGGGGCGCCCACCCAGCCTGCGGGCGCTGGAGATCTCGGCCGTGCTAGGCCGGGGGCGGGAAGTCACGTCGCTGCTGCCGACTGGCTGCGCTCAGAGGCGCGGAGAAGCCATGCGGCCAAGCGAGTCCGCCCTCCTCCCAGAGCCCCCTCTAAACGGCGTCACCTGTGCGGGTTCCCAGAACGACTTCGCACAGGGGCGGCGGCTGCGCCGGGCCGGGAGAGGACGGCTGGTGTTTACAGGCGTCTGGTCATTCGGGCCGTCCCAAGGCTGGCGCCAGCCAGAGCCACCCCGCGAGATGCTCCGTGAGAGCCAGGGGAGCCACGGGCTCCGGGCCGCTTGGAGGAGCAGTCGCGGAGACTGCAGCTACCGCCGCGGCTGCCGCACCCGCCTGGACTGCAAGCTCGGGTTATCGCAGAGCGGCTCCTTAAAGGGACCGCGGCCGCTCCGGCTCGCGCTCCCGGCGGCTCCGATCCCAGGCCCAGGTGGGCGGGGCCCCGAGGCTGGCCGAGGGCCAGACTTTTGGGTGCTGGAACTTGGGCTCCGGAAAGGGCTCAAAAATGCAAACACTCGAAGCGGGCTACGGTGGGACCCTGAAAGAGCAAACCTCACCAGGGCCAGAGCGTGCGGTTCCCAGGCTTTCCAAAGCAAGTAACAAAACTAGCAATTGGAGAGAACTGTCTGAGTCCGCTCCGACAGTGGTCAATACCTGAGCTTGCTCGCCACGTAAGTCAAAACCATTTCAGATTATGATTATATATTCTGCCTTAAATGCTCAAATACTATGTAAATAAACGGCATTGTTTGACCAAGAAAGAGGAGATGAAAGGATAACTGCTGATTTTTCCTGCCACGTCTGACATGGTCAAAGTCGAGTCTCGCCCCATTCTTGCTTGAGGCTGCAGGTGCCTTCCAAACTGGGTAGGGGGCGTATGTGGTAAGAGTCATTTCCTTTCCGAGCAGCCTCCTCCGGCACCCAACCCACACTCGAAGCCCCTCTGCTATCGGGGTGGGAAAGTAGAGTTTGAGTTTTTGGTACTGACTGAAAATCCCAAGTTGCCCAGTGCAGAAAGAAAATGTGCCGTATAATAGATCTTACGACCTGTTATATATAGCCTTAAAAAACTTTCAAGTGTTCTGGGTCAACCAGATAGAATTGTTTTTAATGTTAGAATTGTTTTTAATAAAACAAAAATAATGAAGAGGTCCATTTAGGCTGTTATAATTTGCAAAAAAGCAACCAAAAATCTTTTTTGAGAAAGAGATGAGTTCAAAATAAATAAATGAAATAATTGGTAAACACCATTAATAATATACAACAGTTATTTATAAGATATATCTATCGATAGAGCTGACATGTTTTACGTAATATACACATACAAACACATACATATCTGCTGCAGATTTGGACCAGATAATCCTCTCTCTCTCTCTCTCTCTCTCTCTCTTTCTCTCTCTCTCTCACACACACACACACACACACACACACTCATTCTGTCCTAATTTTTTTCAAGGAGAAAACAATAGAATTGAAATCAGAAGACCTGGAATTATGTCTGCCAGTCTATTTATTAGAGCTGTGTGACTTTAGCTAATTGAACCTCACTGAGGCTAAATTTCCTCATCTGTAAAATGGGAATGATAATGCATAGTTGGCTCAGAAGACCCCGGTCTTGCAAATGGACCCAACTGACTTATAAAAGAGAGAACCTATACCATCCTACGACGACAGAAACCTGTCCTCCAGGCCAGCAGGGAGGAGGACCAAGCAGGTCCCCAAGTCCATGTGCTCTATTTCTTCCCCAAACTCTCTGAGGACGTACTGAAACACCAGGGCCCTTTGACCATCACATATCCCATCATGGTTGTTTCACAATGTGCATAGCCCCTGAAGACTTTGGTTTATCCCATAGCTGCCTTATGTGCCCACATAGCTATTTTCATAAGTTTCTGTGGGCAGAAAGTTTGCATGTGAACACCTGTAAGGTCACCACAAGATTCTACAGTGTCATCCCAAGACTCTATATCAAGAATTGCCTCCTCCAGACATTCTCCTATGTGTGTCTCTGGTGGTTTATAGTTGCTCTGTTTTTTTTCCTGATAAATGTGCCATCGTTATCTTTGAAATGCATATTCTCTAACACCAATAGCAATAGCCAAAGCCAAGTAAACTCACAGAAATCCTCTATACTCTATAGCCCACTTTATTCCTTCTTGTTTGGCCTCTACAAATGCATCATCAAATTCACAGGATTGTTTTGAGATTATACAGACCATGTAAGTAAGCACATCTAGGGCAATGCCTGAGATATCAAAGAACTCTGTAAATATTAGGTGAACCTTGACACTTTTAAACTAATCAAAACTCAAAAGCTTAGAAGGTAGAAGACTATATTACATGCACGGTTTTCCTGAAAATGTTAATACTACTTAATTTCTTTTAAAACTTTCAGTTTCATTCATCATATTCAAATATTTAATTATTCTTAACTTTGTTTTACAATTATTTCCTTTGCATGGAGATTTTCCCCAAATTCTTTATTTACTATATGAAGTTCTTCTGCATTTTAAAAGTGAAGTATCTAGACTGAAGTTCACTTTTTAGATTTTAAATTCATTGAAACAATTCAAGGAAGCATTTCAGAGAAATGAAATTATCCATCCACACTTAAAGAGAAAAATGTCAAAAATTATTTTTTGAATGAGGTAAAATTTTCTGATGAATTTATGTTCCCCAAAATTCTTCATATTCTAAGTAGAACCAATTGTTTAGAAAACTGAAACCAAAAAGCATCGCTTCTAAAATAACAAGATAACTGAAGCAAAAGTGTTTTGGAAAACTGCCTCAATTCTCCACTCCACTTTGTTAGTGAAGATGGAACCTAAATGACACCTAACATTTTTATCAGGTTTGGTTTAGTCAAAAATAAATAAGCACAGGCATTACTTTTTCCTGTATTGGAAGTTCTCATATCAAGAGTTGTTTTTTTTTTTTGAAAGGTTTTGCAAGTATTTAAGAGCATTTTAAATGTTTGTTTTTTTTTGTTGTTGTTTTTGTTTTGTTTTGTTTTGTTTTTTCAGGATTTTCCAGGACATTAACAGTGGTTATCTCTGGTTGGGTGAGATTCTAGAAGTCTTCTGTGTTTTTTTGGCTTACTTATATGATCTTCTTCCTGTAATGCGTTTGTTTTGCTTTTGTATGCATTTTTATTTTTAATGAAAATAATAAACATGATTGAAAATTCATATTGTTCTTACTAGCTAATAACAAAAAACACCCATGCATGTCCGCCAGTCTCCCACTCCGCTTTTCCCCATGTTCTAATAAAGCACCCTCCAAAGCTTACAAACCTCAAATCTGCTGTGTGTTCTTCATTTCCTAAATGATATACGTATGCCAATGTTTCTTGGTGTTTCAGTTTTAGATATTATTACTGACATCTCATCCTGCTATTTGAGGATTGAGCTCTTTTACACCACATTGCTTTGCCCTCACCCTTTCTCCCAACATAACCCATTACAACTTCTGATCAGATCAATAACTAGGGTTTACATCATCCTGACAATATAAATATAGTGCATTGCTGAGTCAAGTAATGTGCCATGATAACACTGTCCTTGGACAATCTCCTGTTCTTCCTGTGGTTAATCCTTGCTTTACCTTTTCATTTTCAAAAATGTATCTAACCTAAATTTTTTCCAAATGTTTCAACATAGCTATCAAGTGCCTTCCAATAATATTTTCCAATGCCCAAATACTTAATGTTTAGTTTATTTTCTTATTTTGCTGCAGCACAAACTCCAGGAGCTTACTCAGAGAGGGTGTATTAAGAGGTAAATTTTTAGAGTACTTGCATGTCTGAAAATTATTCATTCTATTCTCATTCTTAATTAATATTTTGAATAGGTCAAAGACCATTTTCCCTCAACTTTTTAAAAGCATCATTCTATTATCTTTACTTCCTGTGTTGCTTTTAAGATGTTGCCTGCCTTCCTAGTTTCCATTTCTCTGTATTTGATCTGTTATCTTTCTAGTATCCTCTCATTATCCCTAGTAATCAGAAAGTTCATAATGATGCCTTAGAATGGGTCTTTTTTCATTGATTGTACTGGGCCCACAAAAGGTCCTTTCAATCTTACCTGGAAGTATTTTATTATTATTATTATTTGTTTGATAAAAATTTTTTCCTCCCATTTTCTCAGTTCTCTTTCTGTGAACACTTGCTAGTAGTAGGATGTTGGACCTTCTATATTATTTTCTAATTTCATTGTCCTTTGATCCTATTGAGCATTTTTCTTTTCCATTGAGTGTGTCAGAGGTTCTCAAAGTGGGGGGGGGGGCAGTGTGTCAATTTTTTTTTTGGGGTTGTCACCATGGGGGGGTGCAATGGAATCTAGTGGGTTATTGGTCAGGGATGCTGCTAGACATTTTTAATACTCAGGACAGCCCTCATAACAAAAAATTACCCATCCCAAAATTTCATTCTTGCCAAGGTTGAGAAACCATGGACTAGAAGAAGCCCATGACTTTATTTTCTAATCCTTCCACTGAAGTTTTTATTTCAATAATATTTTTCATTTCCAAGAGCTCTTTCTCATTCTTTGATTGGTCCTTTGATTACAGAAACTCTACATCAAAGGATAAAGCCCTTTCTCCAAAGAAGAAACTTCTGACCTCATAGAGGGATTGCCTTGGTGGTGGTACTGGTCAGGGTGGTACAGGTCAGACAGGATGGGTCAGTCCTCTGGCTACATGAGGTGCAGAAGGAACCCAGGGGTACTGGAGCTTTGTAAATAACTGTGGGGCAATCCTTCTTCTTCAGCCTTTGGCCCCCACCCTGCATTCCATGGTATGCTGCACCTCCAAGTGCTGAGTCTCCACCAGGCACTGACATTAGCTCCTCTTCTACTTTGCAAAGTCAGTTATCACTTAATGCTTCCAAATTTATTGAACTTTCTCATCAGCTATAGATTTGTTTTCTCTTTTCTTGGGTTTATATCTTTTAAACATCTTTCTACACTGTGACAGTTTTCATATGTCAACTTAGCCAGGTAATGGTGCCCAGTTGTCTGATCAAGCAAGCACTGGCCTGTTACTGCAGAGACATTTTGTGGACTTATATCATCAGTAAGTTGATTGCATTTATGGCTGATTACATCTACAGTCAACTAAGGAGAGTTTCTTCAGCAATGAGAGACATTTCATCCAAACAGTTAGAAGATTTAAAAAGAGAAGTGATGACTTCAGCAGTCAGAAGAGAGAATTTTCATCTCTTCTTCAGCTGGCCAGCTTCTCCAGGGGAATTTGTTGAAAACCTTCATTGAAGTTCCTAGTTTGCAGCCTGCCCTAAGGTATTTAGACTCATGCATCTCCACAGTTCCATGAGACAATTTTATAAAATCTCATAATATTTACAGATACGTCTCATAAGTTCTATTTCCTTAGAGAACACTGACTAATATGCTATAAGTCCCTTTGAAAAGAACTAGTGATAAACATCTGTGGTCATTTTACCATGTTTAAACAGAAGAACCTTGTTTTTGTACATGAAAAATAAAACGTAGAAATAAAAAAACAACAAAGTTCTATAACTGAGGAAGGGGAATAATAAGATTCTGTTTTTCTTAAATTTCTTACTTTTTGTTTTAAATGCCAACAATGTTTTCAAGGATTTTTTTTTTTTTATTTTATAAATTAGTTGAAATTGATGTTGCCAATAACCAGTAGATATTTTTGTAACTTTTAGGTCAGTTTGTTGATTATCCTTCCAGATACTTTCCCAGGCACATTTTTATATAATTTGGTTTTGTTTAATAACAAAAGGGATTAAAACAGGACATATTGCTTTGTAACTTTTCTAATACTTCTATTCAATGGATGTACCATCACTCATTTAACAAATCCCCTCTGTTGGATATGTATGGATTTTATATCTCCAAATTTTCACTTTTTCAAATAGAGCAAAGTAGTAATGTCTGAATGGAAATACATTTTAAAATTGAAAAGTCAGCATCCAATTTAATGAGGAAACACTGGCGGATTCCTGCTCAGGTCAGGAGAAGGACAAGAGGGATGTTCACTCTCACCACCACAAAAGTGAAGTGGGTACTGGAGATATAAGTCAAGGTAACTAGATGAAAGCAAGATAGTAAAGACATTGTGCCGGTTTGAGTGTATTGTGTCCCCCAAATGCCATTACCTTTGTGGTCTTGTGTGGGGCAGAAGTTTTGGTGCTGGTTGGATTTGCTTGGAATGTGCCCCACCCAGCTGTGGGAGATGATTCTGATGAGATGTTCCCATGGAGGCGTGGCCCCACCCATTCGGGGTGGGCCTTGATTGGTGGAGCTATATAAATGAGCTGACTCAAAGAGAGAAAAGAGAGTGCAGCTGGGAGTGATGTTTTGAAGAGAAGCAAGCTTGCTAGAAAGGAACATCCTGGGAGAAAGCCGTTTTGAGGCCGGAGCTTTGGAGCAGATGCCAGCTGCCTTCCTAGCTAGCAGAGGTTTTCCGGACTCCATTGGCCATCCTCCGGTGAAAGTACCCGATTGCTGAGGTGTTACCTTGGATGCTTTGTGGCCTTAAGACTGTAACTGTGTAGTGAAATAAACCCCCGTTTTATAAAAGCCTATCCATCTCTGGTGTTTTGCATTCTGCAGCATTAGCAAACTAGGACAGACATAACCATTGGAAAGAAGAGTATAAACTCACTGTTTGCAAATGATATGATTATACTTGTTAACCCCCCAAAAATAAACTGAAAAGAAAAAGTAATAGAAAATTAAGTATGGGAGCATGACAGAAAATTAACTTAAATATATACAATAACTCCTTGCAAGATATAATGAAGAAAAAAAAAGACAACACAAGTGCAACAAAATTATAAAGTGCCTAGGAATAAATTTAACAAAGAATATGCAAAACTTACAAGAGAAAAATTTTAAAACTTTTCTGAAAGACCCAAAATGAAGAAATGAAAAGACAGTTGTGTTTTTTGACAGAGTCAATGTTTGTCAATTCTCCCTAACTTTTAATTTGTAAATTTATGGAAATATCAATAAAAATACCAAGAAACTATTTTTTGAACTAGAACAAGCTGATTCTAAAGATCATATGAAAAATATAAACAAGTAAGAATAAACAGAAAAATTATTTTTAAAAGATCAGTGAGGAAGGAATAGCCATCTAGATAAGAAAAATACCACAGAATCTCAGTATTTAAACACTTTGGGATTGCCCCATGAATAGACAAACTAAGGAAATGAATGGTAAACACCATTAATAATATAGAACAGTTATTTATAAGATATATCTATCGATAGAGCTGACATGTTTTACGTAATATACACATACAAACACATACACATCTGCTGCAGATTTGGACCAGATAATCCCCTCTCTCTCTCTCTCTCTCTCTCTCTCTCTCTCTCTCTCTCACACACACACACACACACACACACACACACACTCATTCTGTCCTAATTTTTTTCAAGGAGAAAACAATAGAACTGAAATCAGAAGACTTGCAATTATGTCTGCCAGTCTATTTATTAGAGCTGTGTGACTTTAGCTAATTGAACCTCACTGAGGCTAAATTTCCTCATCTGTAAAATGGGAATGATAATGCATAGTTGGCTCAGAAGACCCCGGTCTTGCAAATGGACCCAACTGACTTATAAAAGAGAGAAACTATACCATCCTACGACGACAGAAACCTGTCCTCCAGGCCAGCAGGGAGGAGGACCAAGCAGGTCCCCAAGTCCATGTGCTCTATTTCTTCCCCAAACTCTCTGAGGATGTACTGAAACACCAGGGCCCTTTGACCATCACGTATCCCATCATTGTTGTTTCACAATGTGCATAGCCCCTGAAGACTTTGGCATCTATTACAACCCACCCTTCACTACAACAATGCTTGTATGCTTCTTCAGCTAATGCAAAAACCACCCCCTTATTTGTATGGCTGATTGACAGATGTAAGTCTGCCTGGCCTAATGAAGGGGGTATACCACACAATACCACCCAGTTGCAAAATATGGAGGAGCTATAAGATGTTTTAAAGGGGCTGAGAATGAAGCATACCATTTATGCCACAGCTTTTGTAGGTCCTGACACTGAAGCTTTTACCGCAGGAATGAAAGACATGGAATTGCATACTGCCCCCAATCATTACCATGGACCTCTTGTGTCTATCCTAAGTCCATTAATAGGACAGCCCATTTCCCTTGGCACTCAGGCTATAGCCAACCTTGGAGAGTTGGGCAGGCTGTGGAAAGAGGGAGCAAGAGTAAGGGCAATGGGAAAGGCTCCCTGGGGACATGACAACCCTAATCGCTTAGCACACAAGCAGATGTAGGCAGATCTCGTTGCAGACACAGAGATAGAAGCTATAGATACACAACTTAATGCAGTTCTGATAAAACTATGGAGTAAATTGCCTAAGGACCAAAGATTTACTAAAGTGAACTCCCAAGCCTCTGAGGGAAAAAGGAAGTCAGGAAAGAAACCATCATTCAGAGGCCAAGCCTGGGGGCCCTCTGCTCCCCCAGAAGAGGCATGGCAAGGCCCTTTCCCTCTTCTGTAGGGGAGAGGTTGAGATCCTTGGGTGCAAACAACAGCCGGGGATCCCTGGGATTGGAACATGTAGAAGCAACCATTTACTGGTCCCCTACTAACCAGCAGCAAGTGTTAGCACTGGTAGATATGAGAGTCAAATGTACCTTAGTTTATGAGAATGTAGCCCAATTCTATGGGCCAGTACTGGCTATCGACAGCCATGGGGGGGAAATGATCCAGGCAAAACAGCACAGTCTAACTTTACAAAGTGGGAGGTTGCCCCCTCAAGTGTATATGGTATAAGTTTCCCCTATACTAGAATACATTTTAGGAATTGGTCTTCTACAGAATGCCACATTGCAGACCACAATAGGGCAGTTCCACCTCTGATATAGAGTGATCAGAGCAGTCTTAAAGGGGCAGGCAAAATGATCCCTTGTAAAAGCCTCAGAGGGTCATGGCTACAAAACATAAATTTCAGGAGAGCACCAAGAAATATCAGCCACTATCAAAGAGTTGGAGCAGGTGGGGATAATAATACCCACCCATAGCCTTTTCAATAGTACTGTATGGCCAGTAAGAAAGCCTGATGGAACATGGGACATGACACTAGATTATTGGGAGTTAAACAAGGTAACACCACCATTGTATGCCACAGTCCCAAGTATTGTGGTTTATTACAAGAAATTAGTGCCCAAATGTGTCAATATTATTTTGTATTGGATCTTGCTAATGCTTTCTTTAGTATCTCTCTAGAAAAATCAAGCCAGCCTGAACTTGCCTTCACTTGGGGGGGGGGGGAGGCTGTGACAATGGACTTTTACTGTGCTTCCCCAAGGCTATATACATAGCCTGACCATCTGCCATGGTCTCACAGCAAAGGATTTGGCACAAGCACTGGGGGGGGCATGGATCCAGATCTGCCCTGTGAATTTGGCATAGCTAGCACTGATAATGGCTTTGGGTGGGGTATGCAGCAGAGGCAATATTTAAATGAATGCCCCTTGACTTTTGGTCAAAATTATGGAAAGGGGCAGAACTAAGATCCAGCCCCCTGGAAAAGCAATTGGGTGCTGCATATAATGCCTTATTTCAAGCAGAGGGACTGACAAACAGATGCCCAGTCACCTTGAAAATAGCCATTCCTATTCAGGTGTGGATAACTGACATAGCTTCTAAGCCATGCTGTGGCAATGCCCAGCTGAGCACACTGACCAAATGGAAAGCCTACCTGCTACAGTGCAGCATTTTCAATACCAGCCCTCTGCAAAAATGCATGAGATTCTCAGACCAGTGTCCTATTTAGAAAATTCAACAGCTGAAGTCTCTGTACCTGAAATAGCTGTTGAAATGCCCACTATAGAAGGCATGGGTACCATTCCCAAGTCTGCTTGGTACACTGATGGATCTGCTAGTGGGCAGCCTCCCACACGGACAGCTGTGGCAGTGCAACCCAGTACTGACACGATACGGTGGGAGACTAGCGCTTTGCAAAGCAGTCAATGGGAAGAGTTAAGAGCAGTGTGGATGGTAATAGTGCATGAACCAGGAGGCGCACTAACTGTACAGACAGCTGGGCTGTTTATAAAGGCCTTACAATCTAGATGGCAACCTGGAAGCAGGGACAATGGACAGTCATAGGTCGCCCCCTCTGGGGACAAGAATTGTGGAAAGATATCTGGGATGCCTGCCAGCAATGAAAGGTAATGAGGGGACATCAACATGACATCCTGATCCATGGCCCAGGATTGGACTATTTGCCCAGTGAAAAGGATCCCCCAATCACTGTCTATCTGTGTAGGTACACCATACAGAGCTCTTATTCTTTCCAAACAGTGGATCGTAGCCCACTGGTTCGCCTTCCCCACTGGGAAAGGACAAAAGTACTGTATCTGTGTTCATGGCAGTAAAAGCATATCTTGCCCCCTCCGAGAGTGGAAGGAGACCAATGTAGTCCACTTGCCACCAGGTCACCAGGATTTGTGATCAGCTGATGTGTCCCTTCTGGTATGGTAGCCTACCTGTGCAAGTGCATCTGTTTCCACATTCCTGAGTAATGTGTTGGGACTGTGAGCAGGGACATGAAAGACCTGGTGGCAAGTGGACTACATTGGTCTCCTTCCACTCTCGGAGGGGGCAAGATATGCTTTTACTGCCATTAACACAGATACAGTACTTTTGTGCTTTCCCAGTGGGGAAGGCGAACCAGTGGGCTACGATCCACTGTTTGGAAAGAATAAGAGCTCTGTATGGTGTACCTACACAGATAGACAGTGATTGGGGGATCCTTTTCACTGGGCAAATAGTCCAATCCTGGGCCATGGATCAGGATGTCATGTTGATGTCCCCTCTGCCCTACAACCCCATAGGTGCAAGCCTTATTGAAAGAATGAATAGTTTGTTAAAGAAACAGCCAAAAGATGATAAGAGGTCCTTGCAGCAGTAGACTAAAAGGCTTTACCAGGCCCTAACCTGCCTAAACTCCCCACCACAAGCTGTAGCCCCATCTCCAACTGAAATGCTGTGCAGGCTTGGATGTATTATGTCTCACAAAATGCCATGTTCTTTAATGAAATCTTGTGGGGGCAGATGTATTGGTGTTATTAGGTTGGAATCTTTGGATTAGATTGTTCCCATGGAGATGTGACCCACCCAACTAAGGGTAATACCTTTGCTTAGATTATTTTCATGGAGGTGTGGCCCCACCCATTCAGCATGGGTCTTGATTAATTTACTGGGGCCCTACAAAAGCTCACAAACAGAAGGACCTCAGAGAGCTGCAGCTTAGAGAAACATTTTGAAGACGGTCATTGAAAGCTGATGCAGACATTTTGGAGAATGCCATTTTGAAACCAGAACCCTAGAGCAGCCCCCAGCCACATGCCTGTGCCTTCCCAGCTAACAGAGGTTTACTGGACACCATTGGTGTTCTTCAGTGAAGGTAGCCTATTGTTGATGTCTTTGTTTGGACACTTTTATGGCCTTAGGACTATAACTTATTAACCACATACACCCCCTTTATAAAAGCCAATCCAATTCTGTTATTTTGCATAATCACAGCATTAGCAAACCAGAACAAATGCTAATGGCAGGACCAATGGAATTCATGATATGGGGTGGCTTACCCCCAAATTGTGTAATTTTACTGTTAAACTATAAAACAATAGTCTCTTCAACTGGCAAAATATTTCCAACCAACATGGGGCACATCCTTCCCCCAAGTGATGGCTATGGACCTGTGGGCGATATGGTTGGCCCTATTTATCCTATAATTGGACAGCACGTTGTATGTGGGGAAAGCTCTATGTCCCTGGTACCTTATATGACTCTTTACCCCACACACCTAGTAATTGGAAAATTGTTAAAGCTAGATATAAAATAAAATGTATTCCCTGGTAGTATCCTTTAGACATTCTTGCACCAGGTGAAGCTGCAATAGTTACTGAAAAACATGTGGCAGCTTGAACCAATCACACTGCCAAAGCACTTAATGATTCCAAAGTAGTTATACCCTTACTAAATGAAGAAACCACACAGAAAGGTAGCTTTACAAAATAGAATGGCTTTAAATATCCTCACTGCAGCATAGGGCGGCACCTGTGCCTTAATTTGCAGTGCTGTGTATATATTACTGACATTCACACAATGTTTCACAAGTTTTAAATCGTATGCAAGAGCATGTACATAATATTGATCAGTTATCAGTAGACCCCTTGTCTAAATGGTTTAGTTCCCTTTCTTGGCCACGGTGGCATTTCTTTGTAGGGTTGCTCTCTGTGTGCAGTTCCTAGTTTTCTGTTGTCTCTTATACTGTTGTTGTGGAATATGGATGCCATGTCTGTCCTATGGTCAATGTACCCTGAATGGGGTGGATTGGGGGAACAAGGGCCTGGGGTCCCCTTCCCTAAAGGAGAATGAGGCCCCACAGCATGTAGAAGCCTGTGTGACCAGGACAGAAGTTGAAGGTCATCAGATCTCTTCAAGAAAAAAAGTATGTACAGATGGTATTGCAAACAAAAGCAGTGAAAAGCGCATCCCCTGATCATGTTGACAACAAATCTCCAGACCCCTGTGTCATGATACCCTGTTAAAACTCTCTTCTCATACCTACGGAATGTCTTTGTCCTAAACCCTTTTAAGCTATCCCTTCATACCCCCACCCTTGCGGAGCGCTATTGCATTTTCCTTGGCCAGCTGCCACAGGGAAGAATCTTCTCCTGTTCAGATGTCTTAATAAACCCATGTCTGTCTCTGTGCCTGGCATGTTCTTTGGTCTTAGATCTGTACTGACACAAGCCCTCCAAGAGCTGAGTTGGAACATCAAGTCAATGGGATAAGGTGGACTTTTCAATAATGGATAGCTATCTGGAAAAAAAGTTAAATCCATATCACATGCTGTCCACCAGGATAATTTCCAATTGGTAAATGTAAAATATGAATACATAAAAGTACTAGGAAAAAAGCATAGGCAAATTCCTTTCTTGACTTGGAATGAGAAGGCCTTTTTAACTATGACTCAGAATCCAGAAGCCATAAAATATTAATAAATCTAACATAATAAAAAATTAAAAAGCTACTGCTTGGCAAAAACAACAACAGCAGAAGTAAAATTGAAACACAAATTTCAACCTTATCAGGAAAAAATATCTGCTGCTCAAGTCACAGATAAAGGGCTAGCCACCTTAATATATAAGAAGCTTCCAGAAATCAAGAAGAAAAAGATCAGCCACCCAAAAGAAAAACAGAGGACATTAATAGACACGTCACAGAAATATAAACGGTCCTTACACATTTAAAAAGATTCTCAACCTCACTCATAAGAGATGCAAATTAAAATCAACAACCTCATCCCAAAAACATATTGTTATTCTATTTCCTCACTACTTTCTGATTTGGGGGCATTCACACCTCACTACATTTGCTTCAGACTGGTTCTATCCAACATCACTTTGATAAATATATGATGCTATGTCTCTCTCTCTCTTTTTTTATTTCTTAAATTCTAGATCTAAAATACCTTAGTTCCAAGGCAAATAAACCTTATCAATATATAAAACTCATGGTGACTCTTTTGAAACACAAAGAACCCACACATCACTATGATAAAAATCCAAATGAATGTTTCCTATTCTGTTCCTATGAATATATATATATATATATATATATATTTTCATTTTTATTGAGATAGTTCAGATACCATACAATTGTCCAAAGATCCAAAGTGTACAATCACTTGCCCCTGGGTACCCTCGTACAGCTGTGCATCCATCACCACACTTAATTTTTGTTCAATTTTTAGAAACTTTTCATTACTCCAGACAAGAAATAAAGTGAAAGATGAAAAAAGAAAAAAAGAAAAGGAAACTCAAATCCTCCCCTATCCCTAACCAACCCCCCTCAATTGTTGACTCATAGTATTGGTTTAGCACATTTGTTACTGTTTATGAAAAAATGTTGAAATACTCCTAACTGTAGTATATAGTTTGCAATAGGTATATATTTCTTCCCTATATGCCCCTCTATTACTAACTTCTAATTGTATTGTCATACATTTGTTCTGGTTCATGGAAGCGATTTCTAGTATTTGTACAGTTGATCATGGACATTGCCTACCATAGGATTCAGTTTTATACATTCCCATCTTTTGACCTCCAACTTTCCTTCTGGTGACATATATGACTCTGAGCTTCCCCTTTCCACCTCATTCACACACCATTCGGCGCTGTTAATTATTCTCACGTCTTGCTACCAACACCCCTGTTCATTTCCAAACATTTAAGTTCATCCTAATTGAACATTTTGCTCATTCTAAGCAACCACTCCCCATTCTTAAGCCTCATCCTATATCTTGGTATCTTATATTTCATGTCTATGAGTTTACATATCATAATTAGTTCCTATCAGTGAGACCCTGCAATAATTGTCCTTATGTGTCTGGCTTATTTCACTCAGTATATTGCTCTCGAGGTTTTGTCATCAACCCATTTTTTTTTTAATGTGGTTTCATTCACTCACCATACATTTCATCCCAAGTAAATAATTGATGGTTCTCTGCATGGTCATACATTTATGTGTTCACCACCTTCACCACTATCTATATAAGGGCATCTACATTTCTTCCACAAAGCAGGAGGGAGAATAAAAGAAGGTAGAGAGGCAAAAGAAAGAGGAAAAAAAAATGACAGCTAGGAAGCAGCAAAAGGAAAAATAACCTTAAATCAAAGTAGAATAAAGAATCAGACAATACTACCAATGTCAAGTATCTAACATGCCTCCCCTATCCCCACCTCTTATCTGCATTTACCTTGGTATATCACCTTTGTTACATTAAAGGAAGCATAATACAATGATTCTATTAGTTATAGTCTCTAGTTTATGCTGATTGCGTCCCTCCCCGAATGCCTCCCCATTTTTAACACCTTGCAAGGTTGATATTTGCTTGTTCTCCCTCGTAAAAGAACACATTTGTACATTTTGTCACAATTGTTGAATACTCTAGATTTCACCAAGTTACACAGTCCCAGTCTTTATCTTTCCTCCTTTCTTGTGGTGTCTCACATGCTCCCCACCTTCCTCTCTCAACCATATCCATAGTTATCTTTGTTCAGTGTACTTACATTGTTGTGCTACCATCTCCCAAAATTGTGTTCCAAACCATGAACTCCTATCTTCTATCACCCTGTAGTGCTCCCTTTAGTATTTCCTGTAGGGCAGGTGTCTTGTTCACAAAGTCTCTCATTGTCTGTTTGTCAGAAAATATTTTGAGCTCTCCCTCATATTCGAAGGACAGCTTTGCTGGATACAGGATTCTTGGTTGGCGGTTTTTCTCTTTCAGTATCTTAAATATATCACACCACTTCCTTCTTGCCTCCATGGTTTCTGCTGAGAGATCCGCACATAGTCTTATTAAGCTTCCTTTGTATGTAATGGATCGCTTTTCTCTTGCTGCTTTCAGGATTCTCTCTTTGTCTTTGACATTTGATAATCTGATTATTAAGTGTCTTGGCTTAGGCCTATTCAGATCTCTTCCGTTTGGAGTACGCTGTGCTTCTTGGATCTGTAATTTTATGTCTTTCATAAGAGATGGGAAATTTTCATTAATTATTTCCTCTATTATTGCTTCTGCCCCCTTTCCCTTCTCTTCTCCTTCTGGGACACCAATGATACGTACACTATTGAACTTTGTTTCATCCTTGAGTTCCTGGAGACGTTACTCATATTTTTTCATTCTTTTCTCCATCTGCTCCTTTGCGTGTAGGCTTTCAGGTGTTTTGTTCTCCAGTTCCTGAGTGTTTTCTTCTGCCTCTTGAGATCTGCTGTTGTATGTTTCCATTGTGTCTTTCATTTCTTGTGTTGTGCCTTTCATTTCCATAGATTCTACTAGTTGTTTTTTTGAACTTTCGATTTCTGCCTTATATATGCCCAGTGTTTCCTTTACAGCCTCTATCTCTTTTGCAATATCTTCTCTAAACTTTTTGAATTGATTTAGCATTAGTTGTTTAAATTCCTGTATCTCAGTTGAAGCGTATGTTTGTTCCTTTGACTGGGCCATAACTTTGTTTTTCTTAGTGTAGGTTGTAATTTTCTGTTGTCTAGGCATGGTTTCCTTGGTTATCCAAATCAGGTTTTCCCAGACCAGAAGAGGCTCAGGTCCCAGAGGGAAGAAATATTCAGTATCTGGTTTCCCTGAGGGTGTGTCTTAGAAAATTGCTCCACCTTTTGATGCCTCAGGTCACAATGTTTTTCTGCCCAGCAGGTGATGCCTGTTAGCCTATAATCCTTGACTGGTGTGAGGAGGTATGGCCCTGTTGCCCCAGGCTCTGGGGTCTGGTTCTGAATGGAAAGGGCCCCACCCCCTTCCTCGGAGAGAAGACAGATCCCCCAGGTGGAGGTCATTAGCATTTCAATGGTCTCTCTCTCTGCTTGTGCTGTCTCCACCCTTCCCGGAGTCACAGCCCTGGAAACTGAAAATGACTGGGGCTTTCTCCACTGAGCCAAAAAAGAAACAGATAGTCCCCTTCAGACCCAGTCCAAGGCAACCCTCCGGCTCTCCAAGGTCAGTCGTCACCCAAAGCCTCTGTCTGTTTTTTGGGGATTCGTACCTGTAGTGAGCAGTTCACACTCGCTACTTAAAACCCCAGTTGGAGCTCAGCTGAGCTATATTCGCTTGCTGGGAGAGAGCTTCTCTCTGGCACCACGAGGCTTTGCAGCTCGGGCTCTGGGGGAGGGGGTCTCACGACTTGGATCCGCAGGTTTTACTTACAGATTTTATGCTGTGTTCTCGGGCATTCCTCCCAAGTCAGGTTGGTGTATGATGAGTGGATGGTCTCGTTTGTCCCCCCACAGTTACTCTGGATTATCTACTAGTTGTTTCTGGTTTTTTGTAGTTGTTTTAGGGGGACTACTTAGCTTCCACTCCTCTTTATGCCACCATCTTGCTGAATAAATATAGTTTTTTTTAAAAAAAATAAACTTAGTTGAATTATTTACAAGTAGTTTTCATTTAGAAATATTCTTTGGTATAAACTTTCCCCACCTCACCCTCATCCTCTGCCAAATATATTCAATTGTAAGATAATCCCATTTTTGTATTGCTAAAGCAACTTTGTAACTACTTCACTGGTCATATAGACATGGATATGTTCTAAAAACAACTAAAAAGAAAAAAACAAGCAATTTTCATGACAATACTTTCTTGATATCCAAAATATTAGCACCCTTAAGTGTCCCAATTAAATTGAGCTCCTAATGTTGTTATGGCTATTATTCATGCGATAGTATTATAAGCAGCCCACCATGTATATTTGAGTCATGGCCCTAACTAATCAAAGTCCCTGTTCTAGAGACTCTATACAAGAAGAAATCAGAAGCATCAAGAATGACAGTTTTAATTATTATTTATGTAGAAAATGCATATGCTGCATTCAGATTTCCCACTTAATCTTTGGGATTGTGTTCTTTGCATTTTAGTAAAATCAAAACACTTATACCCTCTAGTAAATAATTTTAAAAATTACCCATACAACCCCTTTCTAAAATATTGTTTGTTTTAGTGAAAAAGAAATCAATTTCTGGGGATTTACTTTCTGCAAGGAAATGTATGGTTCTAGTAAGACATTTTAAAATCCCCCTTGGTAGGAAATACAAGGAGAAAAACATTTTTGAAAATCTGTTACATTTAAATATTTTCAAACTTTATCAAATATATTCTGGAATAAAGCTTGGAGAATCTCCAAATACTGCTAACATAATATTTAATAGCCAAAAATGTAGGATCAAATGGATTGTGGGGTAACAAATTTTTTTTAAGATCTTAACACTATCTATGCATAACATATTAGAAACTATAATATCAATAATAAAGACCATTGGGATAAGGAAATCTAACTTAACCGAGTAATTCTTCCTCTGATTAAATATAAATTGAGCATTTCAAAAAATAACATACCAAATTAAAAGTACAAATGAAGTAGAGGTAAATGTCAAAAAAATTTTTAAAGGGTGACATCATCAACATGGCAATGTAAACAGCTACTGAAAACTTCTCTCCAGAGAATCAATGGGGAAAAAAAGGACAATTCAGAATTTTTTGAAACTCTGGAAGAGGGTATAGACTGGAGAAGGACCCTGCAAATGCCAAATTGAAGAAATAGAAGAATATCAGAAATGGAAATGTCCTCATATAGATTGTGGTGGTGAATGCATAACTATGTGATTATACCAGAAGCAATGTTTTAAAACTTCAACTTCTGTGTGAGACCAAAGAAAGAAATGTTTATTTGGTGCAAAATCTGTATTTTCTTTAGCACACTATAAAAGTGAACTTGTATGTTCAGTTTATTCAAACACCATAATTACATGGAACTTTGAATAGTGAGTGAGATCTGATTGGCTTGTACAGGTTAGTGTGAAGCCCCCAATAGATCCCAGAGTAATTAGGGCAGAGAATAAAAATGTATTTACAAAGCCTCCTTGAGGGCCTAGGGAAAAATGTGGAAACATTACCCCACCTGGGGAATTACTGATATTCTCACAAGCATTGGGGACTACCAATTTAGAAGGCCGAGCCCTGAATCTTGGGCTTGCCCTTATGAAGCTTGTTACTGCAAAGGAGAGGCTAAGCCTACTTATAATGAATGGTGCCTTACAGTCACCCCCAGAGACCCTCTTTTATTGCTCAAATGTGGCCTCTCTCTCTAAGCCAACTCAACAGGTAAACTCACTGCCCTCCCCCCTACATGGGACATAACTCCCAAGGGTATAAATCTCCCTGGCAATGTGGGACATGACTCCCAGGGATGAATCTGGACCTGGCATCAAGGGATTCAGAAAGTCTTCTTGACCAAAAGGGGGAAAAGAAATGAAACCAAACAAAGTTTCAGTGGCTAAGACATTTCAAATAGTCAAGAGGACATTCTGGAGATTATTCTTATGCATTATATAGATATCCCTTTTTAGTTTTTAGTGTACTAGAATAGCTAGAAGGAAATACCTGAAACTGTTGAACTGCAACCCAGTAGCCTTGATTCTTGAAAATGAGTGTATAACTATATAGCTTACATAGTGTGCCCATGTGATTGTGAAAACCATGTGGCTCACACTCCTTTTATCCAATGTATGGACAGATAAGTAGAAAAATGGGGACAAAAAGTAAATGAATAATAGGGAGGGATGGAGGAGTGGGATGTTTTGGGTCTTCTTTTTTACTTTAATTTATTCTTATTCTTATTTTGTGTGTGTGTGTGGTAATGAAAATGTACAAAAATTAATTATGGTGATGAATGCACAACTATATAATGGTACTGTGAACAACTGATTGTATACCTTGGATGATTGTATGGTATGTGAATATATCTCAATAAAATTGAATTAAAAAATTCTAAGCACACAACAGATTATTTTTATGTAGAAAAGAAATTCATTTTATCTCCTAATATTTCTAGATAGAAATTAAGGTATTCAAGAATTTGGACTTCGTTAATAGCCAGTTTTCACATGGAATATAATCCCAGAAATGCTCATCTGGAGTGTTATTTCTGCAACCCCCTATCAGAATCATTTTAAAGAATATTTTTTTTCTTCTTGGTCAAGCCCCCACCTCCACCAAACCTGCTCCTCCTATCTCTTGATTCTCTATGTCTCTGCATGGCTACAAAATCCACCAAGTCCCCTCTGAGATCTGGGAGTCATCCTTGACTCCTTCCTCACCCACAGAATCATTCATTAGAGAAACTGCCTCCAAACTTGTCTCCTTTGCTACAGTCTTGTTCCCACACCCATCCCCTCTACTTTGCCTCTATTGTTGCCATCAATGAGAGAACAGTAAATAGTTGCTGAATTTATAAGTGAGTGAAATCATATCTTCATCTAAAGCCCAGCCTTTTGGATATGTGGATAATTACCAAAACCCACCACCAATAGAAGAGAGGCAACTTTATGTTACGTTAGAGTTCAAGGCACAATTCCGAGTTTTACAGCATTGTTCTAGCAGTCTTATCACTGAACTCAACTGAATTTAAAGTTGCTTGAAGACAAAGAATCTGTCGTACACATCATTGCATCTTATATTTCACCCTACAAGTTACTCTCCATGTATTCTCCCCACATATTTTCTCCTTATGTTTCTCAGCTTGACAAAGAACCCATGTAGGAAGTTCGAAGTCCTGAAGCAGGGTTAGAGCCTTGACTGATAATCTACATCCTAGAGAGGAAAAGACCACCAAAAAAAAAAAAAAAAGTCACATTCCGCACCCCGCCATTAGTTTATCCTGAGCAATTACCTAAAATTAATAAAAGAGAGTAAAATGATTTAAAGAACTGCTTTGCCTTTCCTTTGAGACTACTACTGAGGAACTGCTCCCAGAAATACCCTACCAGATGACATTCTAAAAACTATCAGGATTTGGCTTGTATTGACAGTTTAATGCACACAGCATTCTACTAGTACAGAAAGGGAAAGTGTCCCGCTAATGTATCAACATAGAGGTGAAGGGAACTTGTTCTAGTTTGCTAATGCTGCAGAATGCAAAACACCGGAGATGGATTGGCTTTTATAAAAAGGGGGTTTATTTGGTTACAGTCTTAAGGCCACAAAGTGTCCAAAGTAACACATCAGTAATCAGGTACCTTCACTGGAGGATGGCCAATGGCATCCGGAAAACCTCTGTTACCTGGGAAGGCACGTGGCTGGTGTCTGCTCCAAAGTTCTGGTTTCAAAATGGCTTTCTCCCAGGACATTCCTCTCCAGCAAGCTTGCTCCTCTTCAGAACGTCACTCCCAGCTGCACTGAGTTCCTTCTGTTATGTCAGCTCATTTATATGGCTCCACTGATCAACTTAAACCCACCCTGGATGGGTGAAGCAACACCTCCATGGAAATTATCCAGTCAGAGTCATCACCCACAGCTGGGTGGGGTGCATTCCAAAGAAACACTCAAAGAATTACAATCTGAGCAACCCTGATAACGTCTGCCAATACAAGATTACATCAAAGATAACGGTGTTTGGGGGACATAATACATTCAAACTGGCACAGAACTCAATTTAAATTCACTTAGTTATAGTCCAAATTATTATCATTTTAACAAAGAATACACATTGTAAGGGCATCATAGGAAACTTTTAAAACAATTGCATAGATTCTGGTTGCTAGCTGTACCAGAAATCCTTGGAAAATAAATAACTATAACTAATAGCTATAAACACTAACTGCCAGTATTCAACCTTTGTCATATTGATCGGGAAGTCCAGGGTGCAAATAAACAGAACTGAAGTTCAAAACCTCATAAGTCTCGTAAATAATTTAGATGTGGTTTTTGCAGTTTTGTTCTTCTATGGTTTGTAATGACCATTATAAAAGTGAAAACTGATCATTCTTTGAATTTAAGGCAATAAATTTGAACCTACAAAGAGTTGACTCCCTGTTATGGCCTCATTTCCCTGAACCCAGAATTCAGCTGTTCCTCTTGGTTCCACAGAAAATTATCTCCAGGCACTTCACGATTTTTCCCTACTCTAAGAATAAGGTAAGATTAAAGGATTTCCTATGTATTAAGTGGCCTCCCGCTCGTTCAAAGCTCCATTCTTCTTCCTTACATAGGAATTAAATGAGCATTTTCTGTTACTTGAAACACTTTGGGGTTTCACTGTTTAAAGTAGTTCTTCTAAACAATTACAGCCTCTCTAAATGAAGTTCTAGAACATATCATCAACTTGATCCACCTGCCTTCCCTCTCATTTCTCAACCACCTGTTGCATTCCTCCTAGCCCTTGATCTTTTCATCTCCCAGTTTTGATGATTGCTCACGCCTTATGATCTAGGGATTTGCTGTTTTGATTCATAGATCTAAATTTTGAAATTGACCTTTTGTATGGTTTACTTCTAAACACTCCAGGTAATAGCCTCACACATTTGGACTGTATCTAAGCTTTGGCTTAATTGTGTTTTCTCCCTGCTCCCTGAAGCTACTGTGGTATATCTGACATAAATTCCACTTATACAATAGCTGTCTACATCCTCTTTCTTGAGTACCAGATCTATAGTCCCAAGATCCTGTTATGTGCTCCCAAGTCCTTTAAACTCAATAAAAATAGCTCATCCCTACTCTTCTCCACACTCTTTCCTCTGTCTACATGTCTTTTTTTGATTTCAAAGGAGTGAACATGTCTTCTATTTCCTTAGCCAGAAACCTCAGTTTTCCTGGACTTCTCCTTCTTGCTTAGCCCTCTATATCCATGTAGACACCAAATTTTGTTAATTCTACCCTCTAAATATCTTTCATGTATGTTACCTCTTCTACTCTTCCTCTCTCACTAACAAAGTTTTAGACTCATTTATCATCTCCTAACTCTGATGTCACTTTGGTATCGTCCCTCTTAGGCCTTCACACACAATGTTCCAAGATAAAAATTTCCTTCCTAAGTACCATGTGTTTCACACAAAATAGATCCTCAGTAAGTATTCACTGATTACAGAAGAGACTTCAAATCCTTGTGTGATCTCACAGCTTTCCTTTCTTCTCATACATATTGTCTCTCTCTCCAACAGCATACCTCTTCAGCATTTTTCTGATCTGCTGTTGATGGAATGCCTTCATCTCCAATCAAAAGTTTTCTATTATTATGTATTACCTATCAGATAAATGCATAGTATTATAGTCCTCCATTCCATCCCAAACGTACCTTTCCAATCTTCTTTCACAATGTTCCCTCTCACATTCTCTTTATTTTAATTATTTCATTTGATTTCTGCTAGAGAAGTTGTAAGTTTACCTCTCACATTCTTTACTCTCTGTAGCCAAATCCAACTACCAGTTATCCCCAGAAAATGCTGTATCCTTTCCTATCTCCATTCCTTTGTTCATGCTGCTCCCAACACACAGAATGACTTTCCCTCATATCTTCGTCAAAAGCTTTCCTACTTATTTAAGACCCTGGTGAAAAGTCACTGTATTCATGAAACATACACATTCCAACAGACAGAATTTCTTGCCTCCTCTTCTCTCCTGCTTGAAAGTTATTTTATAACTTGGACTGCACAGTGCTTTATTTCTCTTACTAGGAAAGTGTATCATAGAGCTGTTAAAGGCTGTGTTTTTCAGACCACCTGCAGTGGAATAACTGGAATCTTGTTAAAAACAAAACAATATTTTAGAGATGTTTATTTGGTACAAAATTTATATTCTCTGTAGCACACTAATTTAACCTGTATGGTCAGTTTATTTAAACAACATAATTACATGAAACCGAGAATAGGGAATGACATCCTATTATTCTGCACAGGTTAGTGTAATACATTGATACATCACAGAGTATTTTGAGCAGAAAATTAGAAAGTATTTGCAAAGTCCCCTTGAGGGACTGGGGAAAATTTTGGAAATATTAAACTTCCCCACCTGGGGAATTCCTGGTATTCTTGCAAGCATTAGGGACTCCCAATTTAATAAGTCAAGCCCTTGATCTTGGGGCTTGCCCTTATGAAATGTATTACTGCAAAGGAGACGCTAAGCCTACTTATAATTATGCCTTAGGGTCACCCCCAGAGAACCTCTTTTGTTGCTCAGATGTGGCCTCTCTCTCTCAGCACACTCTGCAAATAAACTCATTACCCTCCCTGCTACGTGGGATGTGACTCCCAGGGTTGAGCCTGGCCCTGGTATCACGGGATTGAGAATGCCTTCTTGACCAAAAGGGAGAAAAGAAATGAAACAAAATAAAGTTTCAGTAGCTAAGAGATTTCAAATAGAGTCAAGAGGTCATTCTAGAGGTTATTCTTATGCATTATATAGATATTCCTTTTTAGTTTTTAATACATTAGAATGGCTAGAAGCAAATACCTGAATCTGTTGAACTGTAATCCAGTAGATTTGATTCTTGATGATGACTGTATAACTATACAGCTTTTATCATGTGACCATGTGATTGTGAAGACCTTGTGACTGACATTCCCTTTGTCCAGTGTATGGCAGGTGAGTAACAAAATAAAGACAAAAAATACATAAATAATAGGGGGGATAAGCGGTATGGGATGTTTTGGGTGTTCTTTTTTATTTTTATTTTTTTCATTTGGAGTAATGAAAATGTTCTGAAATTGATTGTGGCAATGAATGCACAACTATATGATGATACTGTATACTTTGGATGGATTATATGGTGTGTGAATATATCTCAATAAAATTGCATTAAAAAAAACCCTACTGAATCACGAGTCTCTTGAAGTAGAGCTCAGGGCTCCATTTAAAAGCAAGCTCCCCAATCAAGTGCACAGTGAAGTTGGAGATCTTTGAGTTGCAGAAATGGACCTTGAAGGCAGGTAGACTAGGGAGTTACATCCTAGTTGTACCTCTGTTAAAGTACAATTTTCACAAAAAGGATAAAATCATGACTCTGATATATATAGAAAATAGACATTTAAAGATTTTTAAAAACTCATTCAGTGAGGGAACCAGCAGATATTATAACCTATTCAAAAGAGAATCTGAAAAACATACACATTTGTACAGAATTATGAAATAGCTCAAAGACAGTGAAAGGCAGGAAACAGATGACCTCAAAGGTGTCCTCCAGGCAATGTAGTTTTCTATTGAAACACAAAATCCTTTTCCACACTTCCTACTAGCTGTATGACTTTGAGTGTGTTACATATCTTCTCTGAGCCTCAGTTACTTTATCTGTAAAACTGTGATAAGTTTTCAGTTTTAAAAACATTTTAAGGGGATAACAACACTTACTTCTTAAAGCTGTTGTGAGCATGCCAGAGCTTAGGACAGTATTGAGTGCATTATACTTGATAAACATTACTATTAGTAGTGGTAGAAGCAGTAAAATAGTAGTACTATTAGTAGTAGTACTAATAACTACAAGTTCCTTGAAACTCATTCTTGTTCATTAATGAATGTATTATTCAATTAGTCAATTAATGTTTATGTTAGATTTGGGTGGATAATAAAAATAATCCCTGTCCTTGAGGAGTCAAGACTAGCAAAGGAGATGAGAACTTAAACAATTGCATGAAAATATATAATTTAATAAGCAAAAATAGAGGAATGGAAGCACAATTAACAAGATCACTAACCAGGTACAGAATGTATAGAAAAGCATTATTAAGGTGAATTTGAACTGAATCTTGAAGGGTGAGCAGAAAATCATTAAGGAAGCATAGAGTGCTAACATTTCTGCAAGATGTATGCATGTTAATCTTATCTAATTCACACAAAAGCCCCATAATATTAAGAGCTCATCTGGGTACTTACTATATTCTAAAGCACCATCATTATCCTGTTTTATGGTGGAAAAAATCCTGAGACTTAGAGAAATCAAGCATCTTATCCAAAATGATAGAGCCAGTGAATGGTATAGTCACAATTCATCCCAGACAACCTCTTTCTAATGTGTAGGAAACATAATCTCAATTTAACTAACAGGAGATTCAAAACTCAGAGAGATTATGAGATCTCACAGGAGAGACTGATTGGAAATTAAAGAGATTGATTAGAAATGGATCTCTCGTTTTAAAGCCCAGGCAGATGGAGAGGAAAGGCAGTCCAGGAAGAGCGGGAAGGAGCAAAACCCTAAAGGCATGGAACAGCTTGGCATGTCCCCAGGAAATCACAAGCATCTGGAATGCAGTTTGCATTTAGGTAAACAGCAGCAGCAGATGAGGCATACTAAGAGTAGGCAGGGATTATAAAAAATAAACTATGCCACACTAAATTGTGTGGACTTTGCTCTGGAGGAGATGAGAAAACAAGGATTTTAAACAAGGGAATGAGATCAGAAGTTTAGAAACTGGAGGCAGAGCAGCCAGTTATGAAGCAGCAAGAGCTAGTATTACTGGAAGCAAAGGTTTTGAAGTCAGACAAACTGCCACTTATTATAATCTTAGGAAAGAGAACTTCTGTGAGCCAGAGTCTCCTCATCTATAAAATGAATATAATAATAGGGTTATTATGAGGGTTAAATGAAAGAACATAGGTAAGCACCTGGTACTTTAATTCAGATCCAGTAGGCATTCAATAAATGACGGTGGCATTAACAGTTGTTTATTGCTATCGTTGTTGGGGTACAAATGCACTGAGACCTAGTTGAGGGCTTTTTGAAGACAGAACATGTTATATACATTCACTGATACTCTTTCACTTATGTAGTTTAGATGTAACACCTTTGCGGCTTGATTTGTTCAGGCATAGTAGATTGATCTGTATCAAAAAAGCAAAGTTCTAGGCAGCATAGACAGACCCATATTTCAGGAATGGCCTAGCATTAATGGTTCAGTTTATGAAACATTTGATGTGTCCCTACTGTGTGTCTAGCACTGTATTAAGCAACACATATACAAAAATTGGTGAGACACAATCTCCTTTCACATGGAGTCAAGAGTCTAAAACATAGTTCTTTTGGTTGATTTCCTTTGTTCCAGATCTTTGGCTTCCCCTCTTATTTACAACTTCACACCCACTCCTTTGCTCTGATTTCTATATGCTCCTGCGGAAGTGATCTTGATCTCCCTGCTTCATTATACTCCTACTTTCTTTTCTGGCTATTCCAGTTGGGTGAGTTGTCATAACAAGTCAGATCACACCTTGTCTGATCCAGAATTACCCTCAGTACCCTACTGTTCTAGTTTGCTAATGCCTGAGGAATGCAAAACACCAGAGATGGATTGGCTTTTATAAAAAGGGGGTTTATTTGGCTACACAGTTACAGTCTTAAGGCCATAAAGTGTCCAAGTTAACACATCAGTGATCAGGTACCTTCACTGGAAGATGGCCAATGGTGTCCGGAAAACCTCTGTTAGCTGGGAAGGCATGTGGCTGGCGTCTGCTCCAAAGTTCTGGTTTCAAAATGGCTTTCTCCCAGGACATTCCTCTCTAGCTATCTTGCTCCTCTTCAAAACGTCACTCACAGCTGCACTGAGTTTCTTCTCTTTGAGCCAGCTCATTTATATGGCTCCACTGATCGAGGCCTACCCTGAATCGGTGGGGCCACGCCTCCATGGAAATATCCCATCAGTTATCATCTACAGTTGGGTGGGGCGCATCTCCATGCAAACAACGTAATCCCACTTAATCCCCACTATTATGTCTGCCCTACAAGATTGCATCAAAGAATATGGCTTTTTCTGGGGGACATAATACATTCAAACAGGCACACCTACCCTGCTCCCAAGACACCTGCCACCATAGTGAAGTTAACTCAATACTCCCAACAGCTGTTACTAGAATTCTTAAAGAGAAACGCCTTGATGAGTCAATAAGCATGAATGGTGAAGCCTTGAGAGCCTGCGTTAGTAGGAGATAGGGTAACAAAAGAGAGACTTGTACATTAAAAGTTAAAGTGGGAATATGGAAGGAGTTAGGGAGAAGAGAGGAGAGATGAGAAAGAGAAAAAAAGAGATGGAAGGCATAACTCCACAGAATGCCTAAAAAGACTTTTTTTTAAAAGTATAATCTTCTCATTTATTTGCATTTCTGAAACCCTCCTCCTTTCTCCCAAATCTTTAGTAAGCTTCCCAATACCCCAAAACCCCTAACACTTCCCCACAACACACAGTAGGAGTGGAGGTGGTGGGGTAAGTAAAGAAATCATAGAATGGAGCCAAGTTCCACTGCTAGATCAAAAAGCAGAATGGGGCAGCACACCCAGCAAAATGCCACAGTCCATAAACTGACTCCTTCAGTAGGAGTGGGGGCTCGAGGTGATGCTAAAATCATAGGTGCCCAGAAAATTGGCAGAACATTTCGTGAGGTACTGCACTTTATGAGAGTTGTGTAATAGGACCTCAAGCCATAATTATCTAGTTAAAAAGAAACATGAGTTTAGGATGATGGAAAAGTTTTAGTAATGGATGTGATGTTCGCTCAACATTGTGAAAAAAATAATCAACACCACTGAATTGTTTACTCGCAAGTGGTTAAAAATGGGAAAGTCTGTTGTGTATGTTACCACAATAAATTTTTAAAAAATCTATAGAACTGTACAACGCAAAGAGTGAAACCCAATGCAAACTATGGACTTTAGTTAATATAATTATACAAATATTGGTCCATCAGTTGTAATAAATGTACCACACTAACACAAAATGTTAATAATAGGGAAAACTGTGGGGGGGGGTTGAGAGGAGGAATATGGGAACTCTATGCTTTCTCCATGATTTTTCAATAAACCTACAACTGCTCTAAAAAATAATAATAAATAAAATTTTAAAGAGAGAGATGTGATACCAACTACCATCTGATTCACTATTTCCTCAGAGTCACTGAAGATTTGGCATGAACCCCATAAGTTCTGCTTGCCAACATTCCTACTATCCCTTCCCCAAAGCCAGCCACCCTTATCTCACCCCAGGTTACTGCAACAGTGTGGCAGGGATTAGCAAACCTTTTCTTGAAGGGCTGGATAGAAAATACTTCTAGCTTTGTGGACCAGATGGTCTCTGTCTCAGCTACTCAACTCTGCTTTTAAAGCCTAGAGGCAGCCACAGACTACATGTCTGTGAATGGGCATGGCTGTGTTCCAATAAAACTTTATTTACAAAAATAGGCAAAGCATTGGGTGGGTCTTCTGTCCTGCCCTTCTATTCTCCACATTGTAGTAGAGGGACTCTTTCTAAATGCTACTCCTCTGCTTAAACACTTGAATGGCTTCCCATTGCTCTTAGGATAAAGTCCTAAATTCATTAACAGGGTAAACCGGCTTTGTCCCCGCTCTCTCTAACCATTTCTGGTTTCTAACTCAATTTTTAGCCACCATAAACTACTTTAAATTCTCTTAAGTTTCTGGTTTTCTCTTCCTTTCAGTCATTCGCATATGCTATTCTTTTGACTTGGAATATTCATGTCTCCCCCTAGCCACACTCATAATTGCCTGTCCTCCCAAACTTAGTTGATGCCTTCTCATCAATTCTTCAAATTTCACGTTAGCTATAACTACCTTCAGGAAGCTCTCCTGATCCCGAAGTTCATTTTAGGTGTAGATGTCCTGCCACTCTGTATAGTCCCTCTGTATTAGTCAGGGTTCTTCAAAGAAATAGAACCAACAGGAGATAAATATATACATATATATATCTGTAAATATTAAGAGATTTATTATAGGAATTGGCTCACATGACCATGGGAATCAGTAAGTCTGATCCATATGGTAGGCCATCAAGTGGGAAACTCTGATGAAGGTGAAGTTGAATTCCCCAGGAGAAGCTAGCTGGCTGAAGTAAAGACAGGAATTCTTCCGACTTCTGAAATCCTCTGTTCTCACTATAAGACTTCCAACTGATTGGAAACTCCCCTGCTTGCTGAGGGCAATCTCCTTTGTTGATTGTAGATGTAATCAGCCATAAAACTATCTAAGAAGTACCCTCACAGAAACAATCAGGCCAGTGCTTGCTTGACCAAACAACTGAACACCATAACCTAGCCAAATTGATACATGAAATTAACCATCATACATCCCATCGAACAACTTCTCACAAGGCATTGGGATTCCTAGTTTAATTTCCTGAATTTCCTATTAATCTGAGGCTTCATGAGGACAGGAAACTGGTCTGTCACTCATCTTTATATTCCCAGGTGCTCAATAAATAATCGGTAAATGAATGGATTTTTGAATGATGAGGAAGGAAAAGGCAACAACAAACGTAAAATTAGAGGTAGTCTTCAAAGGCCAATTGGTAGAGAATAAGGTAGGCTTGCTTGAACTGTTCCCTCTAATCCAAAATCTGCTTCTGGAGCACTTTCTGCTTTACTGTTACAATTTGCAGAAAGGTTTAGGAAATATACAATACACCTCTAGGACTTTCTGAAGCAGTCACCAAAGTCCTGAATGGTTTCATCTCTGCCTTGCTCTACAAACAATTTGTTTCTCATCTCTCTGGCTCTGGATCTCTTACCTCATGTCCTGTTTACAGTCTTACAACACTACACTTTATATTTGGAATTTCTCTCAAAGTGATCTTGGCTTGCCTTTTTGATCAATACTCACATTTCATATATCAAGTAGTGGGTATATTCTGTGTACCAGGCATTTAGTCTTCACTCAATCCTCACAAGTATGCTATGAGAGATGTCCTTTATCATTCTCATTTACAGTTGACAAAATTGAGACCTAGAGAGGATAAGTAGCTTGCCAAAGAAACGGAACAAGTGACAGAGCTGAGATGTGAAGAAAGTCTGACTTCAGAGTTCAGTTTGTAAACTTACACTGTATTACAGTTTTTCTAGGATTATGTCTGTTTTTGCACATCTCTGAACACTGCTTCTGTACAACCCCAGAAGTCTCCTGCAGTACTTCTGTGTGTTTCATCCTGAATCACATGGACAGTGAGGTTGAATCCAAGGCAATCAAAATAACTAACATTTATTGAGCACAGATCACACCCCAAGGACTGTGCTACATGCTGTGCAAGTATTACTTCATTTAATCTTCACAAACCCTGATGAGGAAATGAAAGTCATCTTCATTTTATAAATGAGGAAATAGAGACAAAAGGAGATAAAATACTGTGTTCAAGGTCACACAATTACTAATGGGAGGAACTAGAATTTAAACCCACACAGTCTGACTCCACAACTCATATTTCAGAGTAAGCGGAGAATACTTAGGAAAACAGAAAGCCTGAAGAATTTCTCAGGCCTCACAGGACGAGGTGGAAAGTATGGGTGAGGTTGTATGATTCAGATTTAATTATCCAGAAATGGGATACAGTAGGACATCTTTGTTATTTATTGCTGCCCAACAATAACAAATTTAGTAGCCTAAAATAATCATTTATCAGCTCACAATTTGTGGGCCAGTAATTTGGACTAGACTTAGCTGGGCTACTCTTCTGCTGGGTTCACCTGATCTCACAGTATGGTGACAGTCAGCTGGTAGCTAATTGGGAGCTTGATAGTCCAAGATGGTCTGCCTAGCTGTCAGGGCAGGCTCCATGGGTATGTAACCTGTACAGTCTTACAGAGTCCCTGATCGGAAGGATCCTGTACTTGGTTTAATGCTCTGCTGTTGCCATCTTGAATTCTTAATTATTTTGGAATAAAGGGCCCCACATTTTCATTTTTCACTAAGCCCCACAAATTATGTAGCCAGTTCTACTGGCAGTTGATCTTGGATATCAGCTGGGCCTCTCTTTCCACATGGCTTCTCATCCTCAAGAAGGCTGGTCCAGGCTTCTTCACATGATGGCAGCAGCATTCCAAGAGAACAAGAGCAAAGAATGCAAGGCCTCTTAAGGGCTAGATTCAGAACTCCCACATGATCACTGGTCAAAGCAAGTCAAGACCAGCATAGATACAAGAAGGTAGAGATCTACAGTCCACATCTTGATGTGAAGAAGAGCAAAGTAACATCGCAAAGGGGCATGTATAAAGGAATGGGAGGAGCTTATAACCACTTATCGCAATCTATTTGTTGTGCACATCCACTGTTTAAATTTAGATATGTTTCCTTCCAGTCCTTTATCTATGAATAAATGAAACATTAAATTCTCTTAGTTTTTACCTGAGTTGAGCCAAGATGAAAAAATGTATCAGGTTTTGCTCCTAAAATAAGAACTTTATAGCTTCCTTAAAACTATGACTTACAAAATATTAACAGCTAATATTTATAGGATGCTTATTATATGCTATTATTTAAATTTAGCATTTATTGTATGCTGGGCTCTATTCTAAATGTTTGATAGGAATTCTCTCTTTTAATTCTTACAACAATTCCATAAAGGCATTATTATGATCCCAGTTTTGCTGATGGAGGGCAGATGAAGAAGCTGAACTCAGAAAAATTATATTAACTTCCAAGATCACAGGGCTAGTAAGGGTAGGAGCCAGGGTACAACCCTAAGGGTTGCAGCAAGCCAGTTCCAGAATGCTACCGACTCCAGGAGAAAGCATGGCATGTCAAGACCTTGATTTTGGACTTCTAGCCTCCAAAACTGTAGACAATTCCTATTGTTTAGGTCAACCCATTGTGTGGTTTGTCATAACAGCCCTGGCAAATAAAGACATCTTGTTATTGCAATGTGTGCTTGCATCAAAAATGACATAGATCTTACTGGTGGGAAGATTGAACTGCCTTGGGAGATACACCTTCAACCTTATTAACAGGACTAGAGCACCTTACACTCTGGAGGCCCCAGTGACTGAGTAGAAAAAAAACATGAATGCTCATCCAGATGAAGAGTGAGGCATTGTGAAATGCAAAAAGAAATCAAGAGATGAAACCTCCTTTGGTGGGAAGTGGTTGAATATTTCTGAAAGAGGGAGAAGCTACCAGAATGGGAGATTTGGAAAAAAGAAATGTAAGAGAATGGGGTGGAGGCATCAGAGAAGTGAAGGGGATCTCCTCCTTGTGTAGCCTAAGTCTAGAAGATCTCCTTCTTGGTTGGTTTGTCAGGCCCTTTTAGAAAGGTTATTGGAGAGCCAGATTGTAGTGGTTTACAGAGAAGGTTCACCAAGATAGGGCAATATGCTCCATTTGTTTACAAGCTTTATCAGAAAAAGAATCTATTTCTACGTGTAGGAGCAAGTCAAGTCAGGACCAATTCAATCAAGCTCTCAGACTCCACTCTTTGGGTCAATACATTATAAATATCTACTATGAACAAGACAGTGTCATTCTGTGGCCAAGGCCTGTGCTAACGCCTGACTTCTGTGGCATTCCATGTTCAGTTAGGAGGACTATGCTTCCCCCTATGCTGGTAAGAACTCCTACCTAGTTCACCAAGAATAGTTTCCTGGCTACGTGTTCAAGAGGGCCACCTCTTAACAGCAGAAATACAAATTTTCTCTGTTAAGGCTTCAGTTACATGAAGTAGTCCAATCGCATAAAAATAGAAAAACACTGGCAAAGGAACAAAAGATGTGGTTACAGACTAGAGTGCCATTTTAATGTGGTTGGGCTACTTCTGACTGGTCTTTTAAAGGAATTATGCTGAGACAGACTGATTGAGGGACAGTTTTACTGATTTTGCTTTATTTTTTTAATGGTAGAGACTTGACATTTTTTATAGGCCAAAGATAAAAAAGACACTGTCAGTGGTTAATGATTCAGGTAAAAGAGCTCATAATTGATGGAGGAAATTTACAAAGGGTTTTGTTTAGTTTATAGCATCTTTTCACAAAGGGAAACTTAGAGGTTCTTCTAAATTTCAAAGTTAAGACAGTTACACCAGTTTCCTAAGCAAATATTAATCAAGTATTAACAGAGTGCTATGGCTCTCTCATTTAAGTTATCTTTTAACTTCGCTACTCCAAAGCAAATATAACTAGCAAAGATCCTATTGGGAGAAAGGGATCTTAGTTTGGGCAATAACTAATTCACATGAGATTTATATTTAAAAAGCATGTCAGTAAATTAACAAGTCTATTTGTAACCAATTGAGAAGGAATACACAATGAATAGGGCACCTAATCTTGATGAAAGATGAGTAGGATATTAAATAAATCATGGAGACACTGAAAAGAAGAAACTAGGCTAAATGGCACAGCAAGAGCTATATATGTACTGTTGTAAAGTGTATTTGTATGTTATTTACACAAAACTTCCTAGAGAAAATAACACTAACCTTTAAGTAGCACATCTGTAAATTTCATTTTTCTTATTCCTTTCTTAATGTAAAATGTTTTCTGCATTAAGTACCTTCCCTAAGAAACATCACTGTATTCCTGAAACCACTAGGTGGCCACAGTACATCCACACAAAGTCAAATCAACGCATCGGCTGCACTGGTATAGCATGCTAAAGCCTCAATTCCCTCACCTAACAAATGGGGATAATAACAGTATTTAAGTTCATGTGGTGGCTGTGATAGGTAATTGAGAAAAAATATATATATGCCATATATAAATGCTTATTAAATAGCAGATAGCATATATTATTAACGCAATATACTCTGACATATGAATTTCACATGAGGTTTGCTGGGATTTTTTTCTTCATGTGAAGTTAAGAGATAATGTATAGGCAGATAAGGGTAAAGACACAATTTATGGGTTTTTATCAAGGTTAAAAAGCTCTATGGCAGCAGAAAAGAATATAAGAAAGATATAGAAAAGAGGGCAGATGAATAATGAAGGAGAAAATAATTCAATGGGCCAAAGTCCCAAAGACAGAGATATCAGGGAAACAGCTTTGGGGGAGTGCAGGTTAGGATGAGGAGAAAATCAATTCAATGAATATCAAAGATAATCAGTGTTTAGTGCAGAAATATTATTATTTCTCATTTTATAACTCTAAAATGAAAATATAGTAACTTTGAAAAATAAACAAGATACTGTTGTGGTTCTCATTAATAAACAGTATAATGTTTATCTGTGTTATATATGTTATTTCCCATGATGGTATTACTTATTTTTTAAGTAAGATTTGAATTTTTGTTAAATCTGTAACTGTTAACACATTTGGGGTATACAGTGCTAGTGAAAGGAATTTGTAAACAAATCTGGAAAAATGTATCTGAGATAAAAGGATACAACAAAGTGAGAAAGAAAATGAATAAATTTATTGAGTCAGTAATTTCATCTTAAACTAGGTTTTAATCAAGAGTGATATATATAAACATAGATCTATATGTAGTAATATATACAGATAGATATCACTTTTGTCATATATATATATACACACACACATATATATATTGCATCCTTTTTAAAGGCACTTGGAAAAAAGGCTAGAAAAGGGGAAAAGCAAGAAAAGGCAATTCCTGAATAGCATGTTAAAAAGTCACCTTAAAAAAAATCCCTTTCCTTCGATTAAATTCTAATTTAGTAAATAAATATTAAGGAACAGTAAATTATTTTCTATTTCTATCTAGCATAGTAGCTAGTGGAAGTATACAATAAATACTTTTAATGAGACTGTAGAAGTTAAAAGCATGGGCTATAGAGTCATATTAACTAGGTTGAATCCCAATTACCAATTCCTGGCTTCATAACCTAAAACAAGCAGCATGATATCTCCATACCTCAATGTCCTCATCTGTAAAATGGAATCAAAAAAGTACCTATCTTAGAGGATTATTGTGAGAATTAAAATAGTCAATACATGTTCAAAGTGCCTGGCATATAGTAATTACATAATAAATGTCAATTATGATCATTAAACAATTGACTTAGCCTTCAAGGGTTAACATTCAGAGTCCTAGAATATACTTCATCTAGGAAAAGGCTGCAACTCAAGCGTAATTGTATTTTTGATAAGGAAAAAAGGAGTCTTGGCTATAATTATTTGGTATTTGGATAGTACTGAGACAGTTTTTGTCATCCATCCTCCCCAACCTTCCAGATCTTTAATAGTAAGGCATGAAACCACCAGTCCTGGTGATGGGTCCCAGATTTGTCTCTGGCCCAGCTTTATCTTACCTTGTAAGGGGCAAGCATAATGCCTACCAAAGTGTCCTCCCTGGCACTGGCATAAAAACTTCAGTCTTCTTTGTCCACAATTTTCTACCCTTATTAGGATAAAAGTTGGTTGAACTCTGGTTAGAAAGGGCCTAGGATCAGGATCCCTAGCAGCCCATAATCCAAGACAGCTCATGAAAGCATGTGTTAGATGGCTTATCTCTAGGAGGCTCTGTTAGAGGCATATGGTTCATCAGGTCATTGTTAAGTCACTGCTTGGGTATTAACTGTTACTGCCTTGCCACTCCAGTGCTGAGCCCAGCGTGCAGCACATAATAGGTACTGGTAGCAACGAACTGAAATGAATTGAGAGCCTGCTCACATCCCTACTTATTTCAATTATCAGAAGCCCCAGATCATCCATTTTCATCCAATTCTTATCTTCACAGCTCCTTTTAATCCCCCAATCCTACACAACCCCTATTCTTTGCCACCTTCCAAAATCTTTTGTTGCATCCTTCCCCTGAATCTTCAACCTCTTTTGACTGTGTTTTCCATTTCCCAGCATTAAGTGAAGCCTCTCCCTGAAAACAACACTTCCCTGGTAGCTCTCTGTGCCAGTTTGGATATATTATGTCTCCCACAAAGCCACGATCTTTTATTTTTTTTAATTCAATTTTATTGAGATATATTCTCATACCACACAATCATCCAAAGCATACAATCAATAGTTCACAGTACCATCATATAGTTGTGCATTCATCACCCCAATCTATTTTTTGAACATTTTCCTTGTACCAGAAAAAGTGAAAATGAGAATAAAAAATAAAAAATAAAAAATAAACACCCAAATCACCCCCCACCCTATTTTTCATTTAGTTTTTTTGTCCCCATTTTTCTACTCAACCATCCATACACTGGATAAAGGGAGTGTGATCCACAAGGCTTTCACAGTCACACCGTCACCCCTTGTAAGCTCCATTGCTATACAATCATCTTCAAGAGTCAAGGCTACTGGGTTGCAGTTTGATAGCTTCAGTATTTACTTCTAGCTATTCCAATGCATTAAAACCTAAAAAGGGCTATCCATATAGTGCATAAGAATGCCCACCAGACTGACCTCTAGACTCCATTTGGAATCTCTCAGCTACTGAAACTTTATTTCGTTTCATTTTGCATCCCTCATTTGGTCAAGAAGATGTTCTCAATCCCATGATGTCGGGTCCAGATTCATACCCGGGAGTCATATCCCACGTTGCCAGGGAGATTTACACCCCTGGGAGTCAGATCTCATGTAGAGGGAAGAGCAGTGAGTTCACCCGCCGAGTTGGCTTAGCTGGAAAGAGAGGACCACATCTGAGCAACAAAGAGAAGACTCAGGGGGAGACTCTTAGGTACAATTATAAGCAGCTTTAGCCTCTCCTTTGCAGTAACAAGCTTATAAGGGCAAATCCTGTGATAGAAGGCTTGGCACATCAAACTACCAGTCCTCAATGTTTCTGAGAACACCAGCAACAATCCAGGTGAGGAAACCTGACACCTCTGCATTTCTCCCCAGCTCCGCGGGGGGCCCTGCATGTATATTTTTATTCTCTGTCCAAATTACTTTGGGATGTGTCTCTATTTCACACTAACCTATGCAAACCTACCAGGTCTCACTTCCTATTCAAAGTTCCATGCATTTATGGTATTTGAACAAACTGTACGAGTTAAATTGTTTAGGAAATAAAGATCTTGCACCAACTAAACATGTCTTCCCTTGGTTTCACTTGGAATCTGAAGTTTTAAAACGCAGTCAATATTGTCCTTTACCCTTTGGCCTGATTTGCCCTAGTTCTAACCACATCAGCTTCATTCATATCTCTAGAAGTCTGGACTCTTTTTCAGCTGTTTTAACAGTTGCTATTTGTGCTAACACTGACATTCATATCTGCGGAGTTCTAGCTCTTAGTATCAGGTGTCACACAGATACCCAAAGTTCCAGGAATCGATCAGTTATACACAAAGGGATCAGCATCTCAGAATCTGGAGATGGCCATTACAATTCAGGAATAGATGTGACTGCTGTAAGAGCTTACAATCTAGGGACCATTACAATAAACGTTCCCTGATAAGCTGTGCTCCAAGCTGAATTCTGAATTTACACATTGTAGTTAGTCCATATTGGTGAGGCATTATAGTGTTTGCCTTTGTTTCTGGCACAGTTCACTCAAAATGCTGTCTACAGGTTCCATTCTGTAGTGTCTCAGCTTCACTCCTTCTCACAGTTGCTCAATACTCCATTGTATGTACACACAACAGTTCACCATTCTGTTCTGCAGTTGATGTACCCTTAGTTCACCTCCACCCATTGCAAATCATGCATACTCTCTCCACAAACAGTAGTGTGCAAATGTCCATTCATGTCCCTGCTGTCAGATCCTCCAAGCAAATGCCCCCTAATGAGGTTGCAGGACTTTATGGCACCTACATACTTAGCTTTGTGTGGAACCACCCCCTTGTCCTCCAGAAAGGCTGTATCATTCTGCCTCCTAACCAACAGTAAATATGCACATCCCTCTCTCCATGTTTTCTCCAGCACTTTTATCCCTGTTTATATTTTTCTATATAATTTTATAGACCTATATTCACACACCATATAATTATCCACAGTGTACAATCAGTTGTTCACAGTATTATCATACAGTTGTGCATTTAAAAGCCATGATCTTTTAATCTAATCTGTTTGGGTGGAACATTTTGATTGAGTGTTTCCATGGAGATGTGACACACTCAACTGTGGGGTAATACCTTTGATTAAATTATTTCCATGTAGGTATTACTCTGACCATTCAGGGTGGGTCTAAATTAGATCACTGGAGTCCTGTAAGAGAGTTCACAGACAGAAGGAGCTCATAGCAGCTGACAGAGATTTTTGGAGAGACGCTTACTGACGCTTTGAGATGCTAGCCCAGAGTCTGCTCTAGAGAAGCTAAGAGAGGACAAGATGCCCCAAGGACAGCTGTGAGAGAATTTTGGAGAGATGCTTGGGAGATGACAGAGATGCGTAGAGATGCTTGGAGATGCAGGCAGGACATTTGGAGATGCTAGCCCAGAGTTTGCTCTGGAGAAGCTAAGAGAGACAAGCCCAGGTACATTTTGAGGGAAGCCATTTTGAAATGCAACCCAGGAACAGAGGAACAGCAGATGCCAACCACATGCCTTCCCAGCTGACAGAGGTGTTCCAGACACAACTGATCGTTCTTCAGTAAAGGTATCCTCTTGTTGATGCCTTTGTTTGGACAAATTTATGGCCTTAGAATGGTAAATTTGTAACCAAATAAACCCACTTTATAAAAGCAATTGCATTTCTGGCAATTTGCATAATTTGCATAATGGCAGCACTAGTAAACTGGAACACTCTCCGAAACAGAAGCCATTTTTCTCTCACCTTGATACACACCATGGGGAAGGTATCCCTCTTGCTCCCTATTGTTGCTTCCAAACAAACTCTCCTCCTCTTTTCAGAAACTCGAGCTTCTTTGTAATTCTTATCATAAAGTCAGCTGTACTACCTTGGATCCCCAACAGGAAATAGATAGCATACTCGTATTAGGTTACTTTGAGGATAATTCAATAAAGGAACTATTTACAAAGGTGTGAATGAGGTATAGGGGAAGCAAAAGGGTAGTGCAGCAGTGGAGCTGTTACCAGGGGAACAAAGGAAGGGAGTGCTGGGACCCAAAACATGAGAGATGTATAGAGAAGGCCATGTGGAAAGGAGCAGAAACTTTCAGTTCAGGGAAATAGCCCTTCCTACATCTTATCTCCTGCTGAGGATCCTCATTGGCCAAATTCAACCAGAACCAGAGGGCAATGAAAGCTATTGATGGAATCCATAGATTAAAGCAGGCTGAAGAAGTGTGGAGAATGGATTTGGATGGACAGAAGGAAGATATCCAGTTCATATCCAGTGTTCTTTTTGGTTGCTGTCATCTTTCAACCTGGTAGTCTTTGAACTCTTGAGTTCTTGGCTCATTATCTTCCTTCCCTCCCCTCAGTGCCTTCAGCATCCATGTGAGTGATTATTAGTGATCTTTTTCATACATTCCTCTAGCCACACACTAAACACTATCACCCATAAGAATACAACATTGATTTTAAGCATCTCATGCTCTGACCACCATCTCTTACCTTTATAGTTCACTTATTTCCAACTCTACTGAGGCCTCCAATCCACTGACCTTACCATTCTTGCAATATTTATCCACTCTTCCACTTTCACTCTACTGTATTCACTGCCATTGTGCCCAATGGAAATTCCACAGACTTCCCTTGAAAGAACCTTCTATCTTCATTTTATTCACATAGCAAATCTAACTCTGGTTTCACCCAACAAACAGGGGAAAATCCACAAAATTATGCTGACTTGTATCTCTCTATATTTGTTATCCCAAACCTCAAATGTGAATTCCAGTCTTCTCAGAAATCCTACATTGGTCCAGGTGAGTATGTCAATTACTCTTCAAGATGATCATTTCATATCTTCTCTCTTCAAGCCTCCCATACTCTGTACCCCAAGTCACCATACTCCCATCTACTCACCACCAATTCTCCAACTTTGCTGCATCTGCATCCATATTCCTTGTCCTCTATCCTACTACCATGGAATAAGGGTCGCTACTCCTATCAAAGCCCAACCCCTACTCTTGTGCTCTCAATCCCAACCCATTTTATCTTCTGAAGGAATTTGCTCCTGCTCTCATTCCTTTAACTTCCTGCATCAATTTTCTCCCTTTACTGGCTTTTCATCTCTTGGCTTTTGTTGACACCATTCTTACCTGATCTTCCTCCTATGTCATTGTCTTTTCCTTCTCCATCTTCTATGCTGGCTCTATTTCCTCTACTAGACCTCTAAATGTTAGAGACCCCAGACTCTTCTCTATTCTGTGCTATCCAATATGGTTGCCACTAGCCCATGCATAAAATAATTTGAATTAGAGAGGCGGGGCAAGATGGCAGACTAGTGAGCTGTATGTTTTAGTTACTCCTCCAGGAAAATAGGTAGAAAGCCAAGAACTGCGTGGACTGGACACCACAGAGCAATCTGACTTTGGGCATACTTCATACAACACTCATGAAAACGTGGAACTGCTGAGATCAGCGAAATCTGTAACTTTTTGCGGCCAGGGGACCCGCGCCCCTCCCTGCCAGGCTCAGTCCCGGGGGAGGAGGGGCTGTCAGCTCCGGGAAGGAAAAGGGAAAACTGCATTGGGTGCCCTTATCGGAAACTCATTCTACTGATTCAAACTCCAACCATAGATAGACTGAGACCAGACACCAGAGAATCTGAGAGCAGCCAGCCCAACAGAGAGGAGACAGGCATAGAAAAAAAACAACACGAAAAACTCCAAAATAAAAGCGGAGGATTTTTGGAGTTCTGGTGAACATAGAAAGGGGAGGGGCCCTGAGGCGCATATGCAAATCCCGAAGAAAAGCTGATCCCTCTGCCCTGTGGACCTTTCCTTAATGGCCCTGGTTGCTTTGTCTCTTAGCATTTCAATAACCCATCAAATCTCTGAGGAGGGCCCGTTTTTTTTTTTTTTTTAATCCTTTTTTCTTTTTCTAAAACAATTACTCTAAGAAGCCCAATACAGAAAGCTTCAAAGACTTGCTATTTGGGCAGGTCAAGTCAAGAGCTAGAACTAGGAGAGCTCTGAGACAAAAGGCAATAATCCAGTGGCTGAGAAAATTCACTAAACACCACAACTTCCCAAGAAAAGGGGGGTGTCCGCTCACAGCCATCATCCTGGTGGACAGGAAACACTCCTGCCCATCGCCAGCCCCATAGCCCAGAACTGCCCCAGACAACCCAGTGTGACGGAAGTGCTTCAAATAACAGGCACACACCACAAAACTGGGCGTGGACATTAGCCTTCCCTGCAACCTCAGCTGATTGTCCCAGAGTTGGGAAGGTAGAGCAGTGTGAATTAACAAAGCCCCATTCAGCCATCAGTTCAGCAGACTGTGAGCCTCCCTACACAGCCCAGCAGCCCAGAACTGCCCTGGGGGGACGGCACTCACCTGTGACATAGCACAGCCATCCCTCAACAGAGGACCCGGGGTGCACGGCCTGGAAGAGGGGCCCACTTGCAAGTCTCAGGAGCCATACGCCAATACCAAGGACTTGTGGGTCAGTGGCAGAGACAAACTGTGGCAGGACTGAACTGAAGGATTAGACTATTGCATCAGCTTTAAAACTCTAGGATCACCAGGGAGATTTGATTGTTAGAGTCACCCCCCCCCTCCCTGACTGCCCAGAAACACGCCCCATACACAGGGCAGGCAACACCAACTACACACGCAAGCTTGGTACACCAATTGGACCCCACAAGACTCACTCCCCCACTCACCAAAAAGGCTAAGCAGGGGAGAACTGGCTTGTGGAGAACAGGTGGTTCGTGGACGCCACCTGCTGGTTAGTTAGAGAAAGTGTACTCCACGAAGCTGTAGATCTGATAAATTAGAGATAAGGAATTCAATTGGTCTACAAATCCTAAAAGAACCCTATCAAGTTCAGCAAATGCCACGAGGCCAAAAACAACAGAAAATTATAAAGCATATGAAAAAACCAGATGATATGGATAACCCAAGCCCAAGCACCCAAATCAAAAGACCAGAAGAGACACAGCACCTAGAGCAGCTACTCAAAGAACTAAAGATGAACAATGAGACCATAGTACGGGAGATAAAGGAAATCAAGAAGACCCTAGAAGAGCATAAAGAAGACATTACAAGACTAAATAAAAAAATGGACGATCTTATGGAAATTAAAGAAACTGTTGACCAAATTAAAAAGATTCTGGACACTCATAGTACAAGACTAGAGGAAGTTGAACAACGAATCAGTGACCTCGAAGATGACAGAATGGAAAATGAAAGCATAAAAGAAAGAATGGGGAAAAAAATTGAAAAAATCGAAATGGACCTTAGGGATATGATAGATAATATGAAACGTCCAAATATAAGACTCATTGGTGTCCCAGAAGGGGAAGAAAAGGGTAAAGGTCTAGGAAGAGTATTCAAAGAAATGGTTGGGGAAAACATCCCAAATCTTCTAAACAACATAAATACACAAATCATAAATGCTCAGCGAACTCCAAATAGAATAAATCCAAATACACCCACTCCGAGACAAATACTGATCACACTATCAAACACAGAAGAGAAGGAGCAAGTTCTGAAAGCAGCAAGAGAAAAGCAATTCACCACATACAAATGAAACAGCATAAGACTAAGTAGTGACTACTCAGCAGCCACCATGGAGGCAAGAAGGCAGTGGCACGATATATTTAAAATTCTGAGTGAGAAAAATTTCCAGCCAAGAATACTTTATCCAGCAAAGCTCTCCTTCAAATTTGAGGGAGAGCTTAAATTTTTCACAGACAAACAAATGCTGAGAGAATTTGCTAACAAGAGACCTGCCCTACTGGAGATACTAAAGGGAGCCCTACAGACAGAGAAACAAAGAAAGGACAGAGAGACTTGGAGAAAGGTTCAGTACTAAAGAGATTCGGTATGGGTACAATAAAGGATATGAATAGACAGAGGGGAAAAATATGACAAACATAAACCAAAGGATAAGATGGCCAATTCAAGAAATGCCTTCACGGTTATAACGTTGAATGTAAATGGATTAAACTCCCCAATTAAAAGATATAGATTCGCAGAATGGATCAAAAAAAATGAACCATCAATATGTTGCATACAAGAGACTCATCTTAGACACAGGGACACAAAGAAACTGAAAGTGAAAGGATGGAAAAAAATATTTCATGCAAGCTCAGCCAAAAGAAAGTAGGTGTAGCAATATTAATCTCAGATAAAATAGACTTCAAATGCAGGGATGTTTTGAGAAACAAAGAAGGCCACTACGTACTAATAAAAGGGGCAATTAAGCAAGAAGAAATAACAATCGTAAATGTCTATGCACCCAACCAAGGTGCCACAAAATACATAAGAGAAACACTGGCAAAACTAAAGGAAGCAATTGATGTTTCCACAATAATTGTGGGAGACTTCAATACATCACTCTCTCCTATAGATAGATCAACCAGACAGAAGACCAATAAGGAAATTGAAAACCTAAACAATCTGATAAATGAATTAGATTTAACAGACATATACAGGACATTACATCCCAAATCACCAGGATACACATACTTTTCTAGTGCTCATGGAACTTTCTCCAGAATAGATCATACGCTGGGACATAAAACAAGCCTCAATAAATTTAAAAAGATTGAAATTATTCAAAGCACATTCTCTGACCACAATGGAATACAATTAGAAGTCAATAACCATCAGAGACTTAGAAAATTCACAAATACCTGGAGGTTAAACAACACACTCCTAAACAATCAATGGGTTAAAGAAGAAACAGCAAGAGAAATTGCTAAATATATAGAGACGAATGAAAATGAGAACACAACATACCAAAACCTATGGGATGCAGCAAAAGCAGTGCTAAGGGGGAAATTTATAGCACTAAACGCATATATTAAAAAGGAAGAAAGAGCCAAAATCAAAGAACTAATGGATCAACTGAAGAAGCTAGAAAATGAACAGCAAACCAATCCTAAACCAAATACAAGAAAAGAAATAACAAGGATTAAAGCAGAAATAAATGACATAGAGAACAAAAAAACAATAGAGAGGATAAATATCACCAAAAGTTGGTTCTTTGAGAAGATCAACAAGATTGACAAGCCCCTAGCTAGACTGACAAAATGAAAAAGAGAGAAGACACATATAAACAAAATAATGAATGAAAAAGGTGACATAACTGCAGATCCTGAAGAAATTAAAAAAATTATAAGAGGATACTATGAACAACTGTATGGCAACAAACTGGATAATGTAGAGGAAATGGACAATTTCCTGGAAACATATGAACAACCTAGACTGACCAGAGAAGAAATAGAAGACCTCAACCCACCCATCACAAGCAAAGAGATCCAATCAGTCATCAAAAATCTTCCCACAAATAAATGCCCAGGGCCAGATGGCTTCACAGGGGAATTCTACCAAACTTTCCAGAAAGAACTGACACCAATCTTACTCAAACTCTTTCAAAACATTGAAGAAAATGGAACACTACCTAACTCATTTTATGAAGCTAACATCAATCTAATACCAAAACCAGGCAAAGATGTTACAAAAAAGGAAAACTACCGGCCAATCTCCCTAATGAATATAGATGCAAAAATCCTCAACAAAATACTTGCAAATCGAATCCAAAGACACATTAAAAAAATCATACACCATGACCAAGTGGGGTTCATTCCAGGCATGCAAGGATGGTTCAACATAAGAAAATCAATCAATGTATTACAACACATTAACAAGTCAAAAGGGAAAAATCAATTGATCATCTCAATAGATGCTGAAAAAGCATTTGACAAAATCCAACATCCCTTTTTGATAAAAACACTTCAAAAGGTAGGAATTGAAGGAAACTTCCTCAACATGATAAAGAGCATATATGAAAAACCCACAGCCAGCATAGTACTCAATGGAGAGAGACTGAAAGCCTTCCCTCTAAGATCAGGAACAAGACAAGGATGCCCGCTATCACCACTGTTATTCAACATTGTGCTGGAAGTGCTAGCGAGGGCAATCCGGCAAGACAAAGAAATAAAAGGCATCCAAATTGGAAAAGAAGAAGTAAAACTGTCATTGTTTGCAGATGATATGATCTTATATCTAGAAAACCCTGAGAAATCGACGATACAGCTACTAGAGCTAATAAACAAATTTAGCAAAGTAGCGGGATACAAGGTTAATGCACATAAGTCAGTAATGTTTCTATATGCTACAAATGAACAAACTGAAGAGACATTCAAGAAAAAGATACCATTTTCAATAGCAACTAAAAAAATCAAGTACCTAGGAATAAACTTAACCAAAGATGTAAAAGACCTATACAAAGAAAACTACATAACTCTACTAAAAGAAATAGAAGGGGACCTTAAAAGATGGAAAAATATTCCATGTTCATGGATAGGAAGACTAAATGTCATTAAGATGTCAATTCTACCCAAACTCATCTACAGATTCAATGCAATCCCAATCAAAATTCCAACAACCTACTTTGCAGACTTGGAAAAGCTAGTTATCAAATTTATTTGGAAAGGGAAGATGCCTCGAATTGCTAAAGACACTCTAAAAAAGAAAAACGAAGTGGGAGGACTTACACTCCCTGACTTTGAAGCTTATTATAAAGCCACAGTTACCAAAACAGCATGGTACTGGCACAAAGACAGACATATAGATCAATGGAATCAAATTGAGAATTCAGAGATAGACCCTCAGATCTATGGCTGACTGATCTTTGATAAGGCCCCCAAAGTCACTGAACTGAGTCATAATGGTCTTTTCAACAAATGGGGCTGGGAGAGTTGGATATCCATATCCAAAAGAATGAAAGAGGACCCCTACCTCACCCCCTACACAAAAATTAACTCAAAATGGACCAAAGATCTCAATATAAAAGAAAGTACCATAAAACTCCTAGAAGATAATGTAGGAAAACATCTTCAAGACCTTGTATTAGGCGGCCACTTCCTAGACTTTACACCCAAAGCACAAGCAACAAAAGAGAAAATAGATAAATGGGAACTCCTCAAGCTTAGAAGTTTCTGCACCTCAAAGGAATTTCTCAAAAAGGTAAAGAGGCAGCCAACTCAATGGGAAAAAATTTTTGGAAACCATGTATCTGACAAAAGACTGATATCTTGCATATATAAAGAAATCCTACAACTCAATGACAATAGTACAGTCGGCCCAATTATAAAATGGGCAAAAGATATGAAAAGACAGTTCTCTGAAGAGGAAATACAAATGGCCAAGAAACACATGAAAAAATGTTCAGCTTCACTAGCTATTAGAGAGATGCAAATTAAGACCACAATGAGATACCATCTAACACCGGTTAGAATGGCTGCCATTAAACAAACAGGAAACTACAAATGCTGGAGGGGATGTGGAGAAATTGGAACTCTTATTCACTGTTGGTGGGACTGTATAATGGTTCAGCCACTCTGGAAGTCAGTCTGGCAGTTCCTTAGAAAACTAGATATAGAGCTACCATTCGACCCAGCGATTGCACTTCTCGGTATATACCCGGAAGATCGGAAAGCAGTGACACGAACAGATATCTGCACGCCAATGTTCATAGCAGCATTATTCACAATTGCCAAAAGATGGAAACAACCCAAATGTCCTTCAACAGATGAGTGGATAAATAAAATGTGGTATATACACACGATGGAATACTACGCGGCAGTAAGAAGGAACGATCTCGTCAAACATATGACAACATGGATGAACCTTGAAGACATAATGCTAAGCGAAATAAGCCAGGCACAAAAAGAGAAATATTATATGCTACCACTAATGTGAACTTTGAAAAATATAAAACAAATGGCTTATAATGTAGAATGTAGGGGAACTAGCAATAGAGAGCAATTAAGGAAGGGGGAACAATAATCCAAGAAGAAAAGATAAGCTATTTAACGTTCTGGGAATGCCCAGGAATGACTATGGTCTGTTAATTTCTGATGGATATAGTAGGAGCAAGTTCACAGAAATGTTGCTCTATTAGGTAACTTTCTTGGGGTAAATTACGAACATGTTGGAAGTTAAGCAGTTATCTTAGGTTAGTTGTCTTTTTCTTACTCCCTTGTTATGGTCTCTTTAAAATGTTCTTTTATTGTATGTTTCTTTTCTTTTTAACTTTTTTTTCATACAGTTGATTTAAAAAAGAAGGGAAAGTTAAAAAAAAAAAAAAAAAAAAACAAGGAAAAAAAAAAAGATGCAGTGCCCCCTTGAGGAGCCTGTGGAGAATGCAGGGGTATTCGCCTACCCCACCTCCATGGTTGCTAACATGACCACAGACATAGGGGACTGGTGGTTTGATGGGTTGAGCCCTCTACCACAGGTTTTACCCTTGGGAAGACGGTTGCTGCAAAGGAGAGGCTAGGCCTCCCTATGGTTGTGCCTAAGAGCCTCCTCCCGAATGCCTCTTTGTTGCTCAGATGTGGCCCTGTCTCTCTAGCTAAGCCAACTTGAAAGGTGAAATCACTGCCCTCCCCCCTACGTGGGATCAGACACCCAGGGGAGTGAATCTCCCTGGCAACGTGGAATATGACTCCCGGGGAGGAACGTAGACCCGGCATCGTGGGACGGAGAACATCTTCTTGACCAAAAGGGGGATGTGAAAGGAAATGAAATAAGCTTCAGTGGCAGAGAGAATCCAAAAGGAGCCGAGAGGTCACTCTGGTGGGCACTCTTACGCACACTTTAGACTACCCTTTTTAGGTTCTAAAGAATTGGGGTAGCTGGTAGTGGATACCTGAAACTATCAAACTACAACCCAGAACCCATGAATCTCGAAGACAGTTGTATAACAATGTAGCTTATGAGGGGTGACAAGGGGATTGGGAAAGCCATAAGGACCACACTCCACTTTGTCTAGTTTATGGATGGATGAGTAGAAAAATAGGGGACGGAAACAAACAGACAAAGGTACCCAGTGTTCTTTTTTACTTCAATTGCTCTTTTTCACTCTAATTATTATTCTTGTTATTCTTGTGTGTGTGCTAATGAAGGTGTCAGGGATTGATTTGGGTGATGAATGTACAACTATGTAATGGTACTGTGAACAATCGAAAGTACGATTTGTTTTGTATGACTGCGTGGTATATGAATATATCTCAATAAAATGAAGATTTAAAAAAAAAAAAAAAAAAAAAAAAAGACATAATGCTGAGCAAAATAAGCCAGGCACAAAAAGAGACATATTGTATGTTAACACTAATGTGAATTCTGTGAAAAATGTACAATGTTTTATACTGTAGAATGTAGGGGACCTAGAAATACCAATTAGTGGAGGGGGAATGATAATCTAATAAGAACAGATAAACTATGGAGGGTAATCTCAATGTTATGGGAATGCTCAGGAATGATTATGGTTTGTAAACTTTCTTGGATATAGTAAGATCATGTTGGAAGCAATAGAGTTATTTTATGTTTTTTTTTCTCTTATTCCTTTGTTTTCTTAGGGGTTGTTAGTTTTCTTGGGGTATGGTAGGAACATGTTGGAAGCAATGTAGTTATTTTAGATTATTTGTTTTTCTTACTCCTCTGTTTGGACATGGTTTATTAATTTTCTTGGGGTATGGTAGGAACATATTGGAAGCAAAGTACTTATTTTAGGTTATTTGTTTTCCTTAATCCATTGCTTTGTTTGAAATGTTGTGGGGTTTTTTTGGTTGTTGTTTGCCTGTTTGTTTTTAATTTTTTGATAAACAAAGTTAAAAAATTGAAAAAAAATCAGTAGAAAAATGGGAGTAAAAACTAAATGACAAATAGGGTGGGATGGGGGGATGTTTTGGGTATTCTCTTTTCACTTTTATTTTTTATTCTTATTCTGATTCTTTCTGATGTAAGGAAAATGTTCAGAAATAGATTGTGGTGATGAACGCATAACTATATGATCATACTGTGAACAGTTGAGTGTATACCATGGATGACTGTATGGTTTGTGAATATATTTCAACAAAACTGAATTAAAAAAAAAATAATAATAATTTGAATTAAATAAAATAAAATTCAGTTCCTTAATTGCACTAGCCACATTTCATGTGCTCAATGGCCTCACGTGGCTGGTGGCTACTATTTGTGCAACATGGATATAAAACATTTCCATTATCACAGAAAGTTCAAATACCCTCCCTAGGTGATCTCACCAGTTCCATGGCTTTAAATATCATCTGTATGCTAATGTGTTTTAAATTTATACCTCTAGCCCTGACCTGAGTTTCAGATTTGTACATAAAACTGCCTATTTGACATAACCACTTAGATGTCTACCAGGCTATTCAAACTAAAGTCCAAAACAGAACACTTCATTTCCATTCTCTCCTTCCCTCTTCACTCAAAAAAACCTTGTTTCCCCTCCACTCTGCCTATTTTTGGCACAGGAAACCATCCAACCTGTTTTGAAGCCAAAAATCTAGAAGTCATCTTGATTCTTCCTTTTACTTCATCCCCTATATCTAATGTCGTATCTGCCCTCTTCTACCTCCACTGCCATCTCCCCAGTTCAGGGTTCTTGACTGGACTACTGTCCTACTCACATGACATCCCCTGCACCCAAATCAGTGCTCATTACATCTACTGAATAAATTAACTCAAACAATTCTACTGAATAGTGCAAAACATTCTTACTTTTAAAAACTTAAAACAATATACATCAATATTTACCATAGAAATGTTAGGAACAAGATTTAAGAAGGTAATGAAAATCATCTCCCAAACTTTACTTATTATTTGTTCTGGATCATGTATCGTTATTCCTTCTTTCAATTATTAATATGTTTATCATGCTTTTTACAGCACTATAATTTACCTCTATGAATCTGTCAGTGTACAACTTACCTCACTAAGAAAAATGTTAGTTTTGCTTCTTCCTGTGCAGCCGCGCTCTGCTAATTAATCCACCACAGCTACTTGACCTCTTGATTATATGTACATTCTAGGCCTACCACAGGCCAGGACTTGCTTACCCAGCAGATGTCTATATTGTTCAGGAGTTTCCAACATTGTTCCTGCTCCTGTCCACCACCTAGCTCCTCTCTGCAGTTCTCAACTTTGTCAATAACAAGAACAGTTTGACCCTGGCCATAATGCAAAATAAATCAACCAGTAACTCTAAACAGTGTCTGCTACTCCACCCTCTTTGATTCTCTGCATTTACTGGCATCCCCTAAATGTTGATTACCCCCATACAGTAATGATACAAATAATTACAGTAGTGAGGAGATGGAGTAATGAGGAATGCAAGGGTGTCCTCTAAATTTTAAGTATTCCTTAATATGGAACTTGGCCTGGAACTTAGTATTTACTAATATGCTTCACGTCTACTTTGCATGCGTCAGTTTATAAAGTCATTTCAGACATACGATCTTCACAACAATCCAGATACTGTTGTTTGCCTACCCAACAACTGTTCCTGCTCCAGCCTTCCCCAACTTCCTTCTCTCCAAGAGAATGAACAGTTTGTTTAGTACCTACCTGTGGTACACTGAATTATGGACCCCAATTCAAACATGTTCTTAATCATAATCTGCATCCCTGTGGGCATGAACCCAATGTAAACAGGACTTTTGGAAGACATTATTTTTAGTTAAGGTGACACCAGTTGAAGCAGGGTGGGCCTTAATCTGGATTACTGGAGGTCTTATAAAGAAAAGAAACCAGATGCCAGGGTCAGAGAAGGTCACAGGGAAAAGCAGGAAGTCAGCAAAGACCTGGAAGAGAAAGGAAAGGACATTGCCATGTGACGGGAAGCCAAGGAACCCCAAAGATTGTGGCAAGCTAGCACTGGAATGCTACTAACCCCAGGAGAAAGCAAGCCTTTTAGCCTCTGAAACCTTGAGAAAATACATTCCAGTTGTTTAAGTCAACCTATTATGTGGTATTTGTCATAGCAGCCCGGCAAACTACATCCTCCATCAAATACTGCATATACTACTAGGAGTTGAACACCATCTCCACCCCTAACCCAACCAGCTTTGGGATCTCATTCTCTTTAATGCATGGGCAAGTGATATAAATATAGCCAAAAGGAGTAAGAGAACGTCTGCTATGAGGGGTTCTGGGAAATGTTTCCTGACCCTTAAATGAAGGACAAGATAACTTTTGTTTTTTGCACTGGATGTTACCCTGACTGAGTACAATTTCTAGGACAACTAAAATCTTCTAAGTATGAGAGAAGCCAGCCTTAGGATGAAGCCATTCCTAGGAATGGCAGAGAGGGCAGATGAAAGAAACCTAAGCCCTTTATAACATTCTTGTATCTGGCCTACATATGCACTTCCAATTATGCACACTATAGTCCACAACTATAAGTTTTCTCTACCATTTACTAGCTGAGTGATCCTTGGCAAATCATTTAACTTTTATAGAATCTGTTTCTTTATCTGAAAAGAGGGGATAGTATCCACCTTATGGCCTTATTGTAATGATGTAGGGCTATGAGAATTTACGGGAAGACAATATGAGAAGAGCTGTAAGATCCATGAGCTAGAAAACGCTAACTTACACACAAAATCTTTAATATGTGTTTATCAAAGATACTGATAGGAATTGACATACTAGCTAGATATGCTGATCCCAGGCCCCTCCCCTGGAAATACTAAGTAGCTCTGAGACAGACCCTGGAAGTCTGCATTTTTATATATACACTCTAGGTTCTAGGCTAATGATGATCACACAAGTTTCAATCTAGCAATGGCATACACAACGTAATACTCCTATGCAACTGGAGCTAGGATTACTGGTTTCTAATTCTAGATTTGCTACTATTTCATTCACATGGGCAAGCTGTTTCATCTTTCTGGATCTGTTTACTCATCTGTTTACTTGTCCTACCTAACTTCACAGGTCTATAGGGGACCAAAGACAAATTAAATTTGAGGTGACGGGGATTCTTTAATTCCCGTATTTTTATGTTGCTGCAATGTGGACCACATCGACATAAAACCAAGCAATATTTGGGGTTCGGGGAGGTGCTGGCAGATCATTTTGGCTAAAGACATAAGGAACAAACTGGGAATGCTTTGTGGTAATCTTAATTGACTATTATATGCCTTCTCTAACCTGTTAAAATTTAGCCACTGAGCTTGCACTCCTCTTAGGAACACGGCATAATTTGAGGTGCTCACCTTCAACTACTCTGGTTACCCTGTTTGATATCTCAGAACAGGACTAGAAAGTTAAAAGCAAGAGAACTGGAAAAGAACTGGGGGTGGGGATTGGATAAGGGCTCTAAAAATGCGATTCATGCCTTTAGGTGGAATTCACAAAGTTGGTAGCACTGAAACACCTCCTAACTTGGGAGCTTCTCGGCCTTTGGGGCGCACGGAGGCCTGACCTCAGTCACCGGCGGAAATCAATCTTCTCCAGAGCTTAACTTCCCGAATTCCAGCTGCTGCTTCGGTAGCAGCAGCGCAGAAAACAGTGAAGGGCAGCGACAAAAGCCCCCACGGTCCTAACTTTTGCCTCTGGCGCTTAACTTCTCCCGGTTCCAGCAAGCCCAGCTAACCAAGGAAAGCTTCACTCAAGATTGAGCATCCTCAGCGCCCGTAGTTTTTGAACTTTAACCTCACGTCAGTTGCTGGCACCAGGAAACAGCGAACGTGCGACACGTTTACTTGAATGGCGTGCATCCTTAGTTTGGTAGCCTTGTGGGGAACTTTGGGAGGGGTGGTGGCCTTTCTCATAGCCCTGCGGTTGTGGATAGTACTTCATTCTCGGAATGTTGTGTCTCGTGAGTCTGTCAGTGTCTTGGTAGTGGCTGGGTCCGGTAAGTATCAAGGGGGTGACTGTCGGGTTTGGGTCACTCACTACAAACCCCAGCGTACACCGCGAAGCTGTTACCTGTCCTCCTGAGCACTGCTTGAAGCGTTGCATGCTGAGATTTGTAGTTTTTCTACGTTTCCGGAACCGGTCAGTTCAGTCCGAGGAAAATGCTAATATATTTGGTTTGCTACAGCGGCCCAGAAGTCATTTAATAATAAGTAACTTATACTTGTCTGTAATTAAGCTTTTCTGTATCATCTATTTTTCCTAACAAATAATTACTGAACAGAAAGGACGCAGAAGCTTTTTGATGCTAACATGCAGTTTCCTTGTACAGAAATTGCTGTTTTGCGTTAACTTAGGCATTTTGAATTTAGTTTAGGAAACACGAGTACTACATGACAAATGAGACAAAGCGAACTGTCACATTTGTAAATATACAAAATCCATGAGGATAAAAACAATAAACCTTAGCACATTATGCGTAGGATATAGCATAAGAATATGAACAACAAACTTTTCTATCAGGGAATACAATCTGAAGAGGTACAGTCCACCAGCCCTCTAGGTGCTTAAAATTCTGAATGAATAGTTTTGACATATATACTGTGTACGTTTGGGAATGCCAAGAGATTTCGTAGGGATAGAATATTTGTAGTATGAGTAAACGTTCTAAATTTATTCACTTAATGTTTTTGGAAACATAGGAGAGGCCTGACACTATGATAAGCTCTGTAAATACAAAAATGATTAATTTTTCTTGCCACACAGTGCTATGTGTGGTACACTGTGAAGGTTGTGGGTACACAAAAGTGCTTGAAATGGGGACTATAGAAACACTAACAGAAAATAAAAACACAAAATAGGCACTTGGCCACAACAAGATGTGTGCTATAGTCTGCATAGCAGTATGGACTGCTAGCAAGCTTTCAAGAAGTGTGCCACTTTATCTGAACTTGAGACAGAAAGCTTCTTAGAAGAAGTTATATCCTAAGCTGAGACTTGAAAAATGACCAAGAATTAACCAGACAAAGTTGGAGGCAGGACTGGGAGGGCATGAAAAGAACGGAACAGCACTTGGAATACCCACAGGCGAGAGAGCACTATTGGGTAGAGTTCAATGTGGCACTGTAATTCCAGGTCAGATCCTGATTGGCCTTTTAAGCCTTGCTTTACAGGGTTATTGCCACTAACACTCCTGCATACCACATCAGGGTTAGGATCACAGGCCTCTGGGTTCACATATTTCTGTGGTTAAATAACATCTTACCATTTACTAATTTGTTGAACTTAGGCAAAATTAGTTAACCTCACTGAGCCTTCTGTTTCCACTTTGAAAACTGCAGGTTGAAAGAGGTAAGGAGAGAGTACATGTAGTATTTAAAGTGCTTAGCAAAGTGCTTGGCCCATAGCAAACATTTTGAAAATGGCGATTATTAATAGTTCCAGTAGCAAAGGGATTTTTTTGTGTGTGTGTGGTAAAATACATGTAATATAAAAATCAAGTTAACTATTTTTAAATATGGTTTTAAAAAAAAAATTGTGCTGACATATGTACAACAGAAAATTTCCTATTTTAACCGCTTTCAAGTGTGCAATTCAGTGGTGTTAATTCCATTCAAAATGTTACGCAACCATCAAAACCATCCATTACCAAAACTTCTCTGTTTTCCCAAACTGAAACGCTGTACCAATAAGCATTAACTCCCTATCCCCCTCATTCTTCCCCTGGTAACCTGTATTCTAATTACTTACTCTATGAATTTGCATATTCTAGTTATTTCATGTAAATGAGATCATACAGTATTTGTCCTTTTTAATCTGGTTTATTTTACCCAACATGATGTCTTCAGGATTCATCTATGTTGCTGCATGGATCAGAACTTCCTTCCTTTTTCCGGTTGAATACTATTCCATTGTATGTATATGTTTTCCTCTGTTGATGGACCCTGGGGTTATTTCCACCTTTGGGCTATTGTGTGTAATGTTGCTGTGAACATCAGTGTGCAAATATCTGTTCAAGATCCTTCTTTTAATTCTTTTGGGTATATACCTAGAAGTGGGATTTTTCTGAGGAACTGTCAAAATGTTTCTCATAGCAGCTGCATCATTTTACATTCTTGTTTTTCCGCATCCACACCAGTACTTGTTTTCTCTTTGTTTTTATTTTGTTGTTGTTTTGTTTGTTTGTTTGTTTTTAAATAATAGCCATTCTAGTGAAGTGAAGCAGTATCTTATTGTGGTTTTGATTTACATTTCCCTAATGACCTGTGATATTGAGCAACTTTTCATGTGCTTATTGGACAGTTGTATATCTTCTTTGGGGAAATGTCTATCATATCCTTTGGCCATTTTAATTTTCTTTATTTTTTGTCTTTTTGTTGTTTAGTTGTAGGAGTCCTTTATATATTCTGGCTATTAGACCCTTATTAAATATATGATTTCCAAATATGTTCTCCCATTTTGTAGGTTGTCTTTTCATAATTTTCATGAAGTCCAATTTATCTTACTTTTTTCTTTTGGTACTTATGCTTTTGGTGTAAAATATAAGAATCCATTCCCTAATACAAGGTCCTGAAAATATTTCCCTATGTTTTCTTCTAAGAGCTTTATATTATTAGCTCTTGTATTTAGGTTGTTGATCCATTTTGACTCAGTTTTTGTATATGGTAAGATTAGGTGTCCAAATTCATCTTTTTGCCTGAGAATTGCCAGTTGTCCTAACATCATTTGTTGAAACTGTTCTTTACCTATTGAATGGACTTAGTGCCCTTGTCGAAAATCAACTGGCAATAGATGTGGGGGGTTTATTTGTGGACTTCATTTCTATTCCATTGGTTCATATGTCTATCTGTGTGCCAGAACTACACTGTTTTAATTACTGTACTTTTGTAGTAAGTTTTGAAATCAGGAACTTTGAGTCCTACAACTTTGTTCTACTTTTTCAAGATTGTCTTGATGATTTGGGCCTTCTTGTAATTCCATATGAATTTGAGGATCACCTTTTCCATTTCCGAAAAAAAGGTTGCTAGAATTTTGATAGTGAGTGCACTGAATTTATAGGCCACCTTAGGTGATATTGCCGTTCTAACAATATTAGGTCTTCCAATCCATGAACATGGGATGCCTTTCTATTTATTTAGGTCGTCTTTAATGTCTTTCAGCAGTGTTTTATGGTTTTCAGTATACATGTCTTTCACCTCCTTGGTTAAATTTATTTTTAGGTAGTGTATTCTTTTAGATGCTATTCTACATGGAATTATTTTCTTAATTGCTTTTTCAGATGGTTTGTTACAGGTGTGTAGAACACAACTGATTTTTCTGTGTTGATCTTGTACCTAGCAACTTTGCTGACTTCATTTATTAGTTCTGGTAGCTTTCTCATGGATTCTTTAGGAAATTCTATTTTGTAGGACCGTGTCATGTACAACTAAAGGTAGTTTTATTTTTTCATTTCCAATTTGGAGACTTTTGTTTCTTTTACTTTCCTAATTGCTCTGGCTAGCACATCAAGTACAATGTTGAATCATAGTTGTGACAGCAGGCATCTTTGTCTTGTTCCTGATCTTAGGGGGAAAGCTTTCAGTTTTTTGCCATTGAATACAATGTTTGCTGTGGGTTTTTCATAAATGCTCTTCATCATGTTGAGTAAGTTCCCTTCTATGCCTAGTTTTTTCTGTGTTTTTGTCATGAAAAGATGTTGGATTTTGTCAAATACCTTTTCTGCATCAGTTGTGATGATCACGTGATTTTATTCCTTTGTTCTATGAAAGTGGTGTATTGCATTGATTGATATTGTTATGTTGAGCCAGTCTATATTCCTGGAATAAATCCCATTTGGTCATGATGTATAATCATGTTGGACTCAGTTTGCCAGTATTTTGTTAAGGATTTCTGCGTCTTTTTTTATAAGGGATATTGGTCTGTAATTTTCTTTCTTGTGCTGTTTTTATCTGGCTTTGGTATCAGAGTAATGTTGGCATCATAGAATGAGTTAGGAAGGTTTTGCTCCTCTTCAGTTTTTTGGAGAAGTTTGATGAGGATTGGTATTAATTATTTTTTAAATGCTTGGTAGAATTAAGCAATGAAGCCAACCAATATTGGACTTTTCTTTGTTGGATGATTTTTGATCACTGATTCAGTTTACTTACTTGTTACAGGTCTGTTGACATTTTCTATTTTTTGTTGAGTCAGTTTAAGTAATTTGTATGTTTCTAGGAGTTTTTCCATTTCCTCTAGGTTATCTAATTTGTTGGTGTACAATTGTTCATAGTGTTCTCTTATAAACCAGTTTATTTCTGTAAGGTCAGTAGTAGTGTCCTCACTTTCATATCTGATTTTAGTCACTGGTGTCCTTTCATTTTCTTTGTCAGTTTGGCTAACGATTTATTGATTTTATCAGTCTTTTCAAGGAACCAACTTTTTGTTTAATTCTATTTTTCTATTTAAAAAAATTTATTTTGAAATAACTTCAAACATATAGGAAAGATGCGAAAATAATACAAAATAATCCACAGATACCCAGATTTATCAACTTTTAGCACTTTGGTACATTTGTTGTATCTATCTATCTGTGTATTTTCTAAACATTTAAAAGTAGATTGCATGCATCACAAACCTCTAACTCTTTTAATTCCTTGTACAATTCCTAAGAATAAGGATACTCATTTAACCAACTAAAGGACAGCTATCAAATCAAGAAATTTAACATTGATAAAGCATACAACCTATATTCCAACTTTTTAGGTAGTCCCAATAATGTCTTTTTGGGCATTTTCTCCTCCATTATTAGGATCCTGTATTGCATTTAATTGTCATTTGTCTCTTTAGTCTCTTTTTATTTTTTTTAAACATAGCAACATATATACAATGTAAAATTTCCCATCTCAACCACTACCAAGCCTATAGTTCAATGCACTGATCATATTCACAATGTTGTGGTCCCATCACCACCATCCGTCCAAAATTTTCAATCACCCTGAACAGAAACCCTGCACCCATTATGCATTAACTCCCCTCCCTTCCCTATTCCCACAGAAACCTATAATCTACTTTCTGTTTCTATGAATTTGCATGTGCTAAATATTTCATATAAGTGGAATCATACAACTCTTTTGTGTCTGACTTATTTCAATCAACATGATGTTTTCAGCGTTCATTCATTTATAGCATTATCAGAAATCCATTCTTTTTTATAGCTGAGTGCTATTCCATTGTATGTACATACTGCATTTTGTTTACTCATTCATCTGTTGATATAAACTTGAGTTGCTTCCATCTTTTGGCTATTGTGAACAATGCTGCTATGAGCATTGGTGCACAAATATTTGTTAAAGACCCTATTTTTAAATTCTTCTGGGGGTATATACCTAGAAGAGGCATTGCTGGGTCATATGGTAATTCTGTGTTGAACTTTTTGAAGATACAAATGCCAGACCATATGGTGGCTCTGTGTTGAACTTTTTGAAGATACCAATTTTTGCTTCATGTATTTTTGTGCTCTGTTGTTAGGCACATATATGTTTGTAATTTATATATATTCATGTTTGAGTGAAACTTTTATCGATATATAATATACTTCTTTGTCTCTTATAACCTTTTTTGACTTAAATTCTATGTTTTCTGACAGTAATATAGCCACTCTGGCTTTCATTTGGTTACTATTTGCATAGAATATCTTTTTCCATCCTTTTACTTTCAACTTCTTTGTGTCTTTGTATCTAAACCCAGACTTTTGTAGTCAGCATATAAATGAATCATGGTTTTTGATCCAATTTTCCTGTCTCTGCCTTTTACTAGGAGAGCTTTATTTACCTTTAGGGTAATAACTGAAAAGGAAGGATTTACTTCTGCCATTTAGTTCTTTGTTTTCTGTATGTCTTGTTTTTTGTTCTCCAATTACTCCATTACTGTTCTTTTTAGTATTTATTTTTTGTAGTATATTGTTTTGGTTCCCTTCTTCTTTCCTTTTATTTTCATTTTTCAGTTACTTTCTTAGTGGTTACCTTGTGATTACAATTAACACCTTACACTAACTACAACCTAGCTTTAATAATACCAGTGCTCTAATCCTATATATCTCTGTCCATTCGCGTTCATAATGTTATTGTCTCAGATTACATCTTTATATGTTATATGTCCATTAGCATAGATTTTAATTACTGTTTAACAATTTGCCTTTTAAATCTTATGGGGGAGAAAGCAGTTACAAACTAAAATTTCAGTAATACTGGATTTTATATTTACATATGTAATTAGCTTTACAGTTTACAGTTGTTTTTTATTTCTTTTTTTATGGCCTTGAGTTATTGTGTAGTATCATTTTATTTCAGCCTGATGGACTTCCATTAGCATTTCTGACATAGGAAGTCTTCTAGTAATGACATCTGTTTCAATTTGCTAAAGCTGCTGAAATGCAATATACCAGAAATGGACTAGCTTTTAAATGGGGATTTATAAAGTTAAATTTATAATTCTAAGACCATGAAAATGTCCAAATTAAGGCACCAATAGGAGGATACCTTCTCTGAAGAAAGGCAGTGGCATCTGGTACACCTTTGTCACATGGGAAGGCACATGGCTAGCGTCTGCTGGTCCTTCTCTCCAGGCTCTGTTATTTTCAGCTTCTGGCTTTGCTGGCTCTCTTGGCTCCTCTGGGTGCTTTCTCTTTTTGAGCTCTCTTCATAAAGGACTCCAGTAAAAGGATTAAGATCCCCTTGAGTAGGCTGGGTCACATCTCCATTGAAAGAACCTAATCAAAAGGTCTCACCCACAATAGGTCTGTCTCCACAGGGATGGATTAAAAGAACCTGGTGTTTTCTGGGGTACATAACACCTTCAGGCCAGCACACCACCCTTATGCTTTTTTTTATCTGTAAATGTCTTAGTTTCTCCTTAATCCTTGAAGGATAATTTGGCCAGATATAGGCTTCTTGGTTGACAGTTTTTTCTTTAAAAACTTTAAATATGTCATCCCACTGCCTTCTAGCCTCATTGGTTTCTGATGAGAAACCATAATCTTATTAAGGATTCTTGTATTAGACTAGTCACTTCTGTCTCACTGCTTTAGAAATTTTGTCTTTGGAGTTTGACAGTTCCACTATAATTTGTTTTCATGTGGCTCTCTTTGAGTTCATTGAACTTCTTTTATGTGGGTCTTTCATTAGATTTGGGAAGTTTTTGGCCATTACTTCTTCACTTTGCTGCCCCTTTGTTTCTCTTTTGTCATTTTGGACTCTGATGCATATGTTGATATCTTGTCCCACAGGTCCCTCCAGCTCTGTTCATTTCTCTTTATTCTTTTTTCTTTCCACTCACACTGGATAATTTCAGTTTTATTGTTTTCAAGTTTGCCAGCCCTTTCTTTTGCTTGTCCAAATCTACTGTTGAATCCCTGTAGTGAGTTTTTCATTTCAATTATTCTGCTTTTCAGGTCCAGAAATTCTGTTTGATTTCTTTATATAATTTCTCTATCTTTATACTGTTCATACTTTTCCTAATTTATTTTAGTTCTTTGCCCATTGTCTCCTTTAGCTCTTTGGTCATATTTAAAACAGTTGATTTAATATCTTTGACTAATAGTTCCACTGTATGAGCTTCCTCAGGGATAGTTTCTGTCATATCTTTTTTTTTTCCTGAGAATGGACATTCTTTCCTCTTTTTTTGTGTGTGTTTTGTAATATTTGTTGAGAACTGGACATTCTGAGTATTAATTTGTTGTAGCTCTGGAAATCTTAACTCTCCAACTCTCTGGAATTGCTGGCTTTTTTCATTGTTGAAAGCTGCAGCTGCTGGTTTGTGACTTTTCCTATCTATTTTGCTCCCAAACAGGAAAGGAAAGGAACAAAAGTATTATCTCTTTAAGACTTCTCTGCTGTTTGGTTTATTCGGTCTATTGGGGTAGAAACAATAGACACCCAACCTGCTGCCCCCCCGCCCAGTGATCATATGCATCCATCAAAATTGGTAATCAGCATTCAGACCACACAACCCCTGATTTTGGAGGACAGCATCCTTATTGACTACCCTGGCACCAACAAACCTCACCAGGAATGCATGCTTCTTGCTATGCAATTAGGGTGGAGGATGGTAGCCACTACACAGAAGATGAAATTCACTAGTGTTTACTGATATTTACCAGCCTTTTCATCCAGTGCTTCCCTGGATGCTGCAAGTGTTCCACTAGACTCCAGAGTTCCAAAATAGTTGATTCAGTTAGTTCCTGCCAGTTCAATAGTTGTTTTGGTGAGGGATCAATTGCTGGAGCTTCCTACTCTGCCATATTCCCACAATCCACTTTGCAAAGGGATCTTTTAAAATGTTTTTTAACATGTGTAATGAACCAATTTCAGTGTGATCATTTACAAAGATCATTCAGCCTGCATCATCAGGAGATTGTTTGGATGATGACAAGACTGAGGTATAGAGACAAGTCGGAGCCTCTGGAATATTTCCGGGGAGAAATGTTGGCAGCCTGACTAAAGTGATGGCAGTAGAGATAGAGAGAGGTGTATACATTCAAATGAAATTTGGGAGATAAAATCCACAGGACTTGTAGATTGAAAGTAGAGGGTGAGGGAAGGGAAGGCTAAAGGATGATGCCTAGGTTTCTGGCTTGAGCATATGAACAGACATTAGAGCCATTCTCTTGATAGTATTGGATTTGGTGGAGTAGGAAACATAATTCAAGTTGAGAATTTGTTTGACCAGTGGTGCCTGTGGTCATCCAAATCATTTGGGGTAGTAAGGGATCAAGGGACTCAAAGAAATCATGGAAGTCAAAGAAAGATTTGTAGTTCAAACAGTTCAATAGTTTATGCCTAAAGTTTTGGAGGAGGAGGAGGGGGAAGGCATTTTCAATGTTTACCTTGAAGACAAACAATGTTTTATTTCTAGATACCACATAATATCAATAGACCAGTGTTGCACTTTGCTAAAGCTGCCAAAATGCAATATACCAGAAATGAACTGGCTTTTAACAATGGGATTTACTAGGTTACAGGTTACAATTCTAAGGCTGTGAAAAATGTTGAAATTAAGGCATCAGTAAGAGAATACCTTCTCTGAAGAAAGGCTGCTGGCATCTGCTGATCCTTCTCTCCCAGGTTCCATTGCTTTCAGCTTCTGATACCACTGGCTTTCTCTCTGAGTCTGTGGATTCTCTCTTAGCATCTCTGGGGTGTTTCTCTCTCAGCTCTCTCCAAATTACTGCCTTTTATCTTCTCATAAAGGACTCCAGTAAAGGATTAAGACCTACCTTTTATGGGCTGGGTCACATTTCCATTGAAACAGTGTAACCAAAAGGTCCCACCCACACAACTTCTGCACCCACAAGAATGGATTAAAAGAACATGACCTTTTCTGGGGTACATAACAGCTCCGAACTACCAGGACCACTTATATTCAGAGAACACGTCTGAGAACAAGTCAAAATTACTACTTTCCTGTGAATCACTATATGGTCTCCTGAGGCAAGTTTTAAATTTAATATTGAACTCCCATTCATTCATTCATTCTTTCAACAATTGGAGTGTCTGCTATTTTCTAGGCACTGAAGTACCAAAGGTAACTACAGCCGTAACAAAATGGACAAAAATTCCTACCTTCATGCTGTTTACCTTCTAGTGGGATGGGGGATGGGAGAGGGGTGACAAAAAATAAACAAAAGAAATAAGTAGATAAATAGTGAATAATATGAAGAAAACTAAAGTAGGGAAGGGGGATTGCATTTTAAACAGGATTGTTAGGGAAAGCCTCAGTGGGTAGGTGAAACATGTAAAAGGAAAGAGTGCAGAGGTCTTGCAGTAGGAATGTGCCTGTTTTGTTGGAGGAACAGGAAAAAGGCCCGAGTGACTGGAATGGATTGATCAAGGTGGGAAAAAAGCAGGAGATGAGGTCACAGAGGTAACAGAGTGGCCTCAGATTACTAGGAACATTTTATTCCAAGTGAGATGGGAAGCCATTGGAGAGTTCTGAGCAGATAAGTCATTTGACGGACTGTTTTTTTTATAATATCACAGTGGATGCTATGTTGAGAATAGACTGAAGGGCAAAACAGAAAAACAGATCAGGAGGTTATGGTCATAATCCACCTGAGAGATGACGGTGGCTTGGAGCAGTGTGGTAGCAAAGGTTGGATTCTAGATGTAATTTAAGGTAGAGCTGAGAGGTTTTCATTTCCAAAGAAGATAACTTAATAAAAATGTAAAATGGAAGAAAAAGCCCATCATTTTAATGACTTTATTCAGTAGCAAGGTTAGATTTTCAGTGAATGTATTCAGTGAAGATTTCCTTAAAAAAAAAAAAAAGATTGTTAAAACAGGTATAATGAAGTTTTAATTGCAGTGGAAGATGGTGTGGATTTTAGGTCTTATCCTTAATTGTTCCAGCTGTGAAAACAAGTACCTCCTTTGCAAACCACCACACTTTTTTAAGGCTACAAATAAAGATGCTAAAATGAGTATAAATCGTATGTGTAAATTACTTGCCCAGGCAAGAAGATGAATGATAATTTATATAAAGTATGGTTCTAATTTCTGAAACTCAGACTAAATCTATCCCAATTGTATTTCAATATCTAGATCCTTCTGGAATCTAGAGAGAAACTCTTTCCTTTCTACTATTAAAAAAATATGCACTGGAAGAAAACACATGCTTAATTTGTTTGGTTATCCTATATGTTTACTGTATCACAGATGAAAGATTTTTTTTACACAATAAGGAAAGTGGCTGGGATGCTTTCTCAGTAGGGGGATTAAACAGCTTAACCAGAAAGAGGCATAGAGGAGGTAACGAATTAGATGAACAAAGAGAATGGTAGCGTGAGAAACAAGCACTATTCCTAAAAAGGAATAAACGCTCACCCAATTGTGGAGAAGAAAAGAATTTATTTATGGTCTTGCAAGAACCAGCGCCCAACCAAAATGTGGGGGTTGGTGCCCAGAACAATAGACTCAGCAGTATTTATTCTCTACCCCTAACTGCAAGTCCCTCCCCTGTTTCTCCATTGGCTGGATACTTTAGAGGTTACATTCTATTTGACAAGCCTAGCTAGCCCGTGCAAATTTGAAACATGCAGCCGGCCCAAATTGGAAACATTTGAAATACCTTTCCCAGGAAAATTTGCAACATTAGGAACCCTTGGAACAAATCTCCACCCCTGACTATAATGGTTATGCCCAGGCCTCTTTAGAGCCAGTCTGGGCTAGATTGGTAACAGGTTATGAGGCTATTTTGGGAACTTCTATTCTGAGTCTCCAGCAAGGATAGTAGATAGTGGGCGGATAAGCAGGGGAACTGACTGTGGATAGTGGGCGGATAAGCAGGGGGACTGATTATGGATTACAGTTTGTCTTTTTAACATTCTTCCAATTCCTTAACTGCCCCACCCTGCAAGGCACACCTGTCCTGTGTGAAAGCTAAACTTAAACTCATTCTCACAGTAGGGACATGAACCTGGCTAAGGCAGAGTTATTGTGAAATGGAGTTGAATAGGTATGACTGGGCTCATTTATCAGGATTGTGAATGCTTTGCTTAAATTATTTACAATTAATCTGATAAAATATTCTATTTTGTTTTATTTTTTTTGTTTCTCCGTGAAAGAAACCTCAATGAACTGGGTTGATCTTGAAATTTATGCTTTGGGAATTTAAGTATTAAAATTTTGGAAAGTGTGTGATTTCAGAAATGAAACCTTAACTTGTTTAGTTATGCTGATAAATATTTATTAAGGTCTTGGGTATACTGAGAGTTCTGCTAGGAGCTGGGGATATAGTGGTGAACAAAACTCTTTCTTAGGAAGACCCAAGCACTGCTGGTCATTGCCCATATCTTCTTTACTGTATACTCTGCACAGATACTTTCAGTGACTGGCTTCCTGTTTCTCAGCCCACTTTACTTTACCTTCACCCATCTTCTTAGTATTCACACCATTCCTTGAACATGTGTCTCAGATCTTTCCATCTCATCCCCTAATAATCTCTGCTCTGACCCAATAGCCTCCCTACCCCTGTCTGCCCAATGTCTTCACTTTTCAAGTTCTCTCTCAGCCTTTCCCAGGGATCTTCCCTACTTTTATGGCATTTATTTTTCATAACCATTTGTCTATACCCCCACATTTTAATTTTTCTTGCTGTCTTTTATCATTATTTATCTTTATATATATATATTTGTGTGTGTCTTGTGCCTCCCCTCCCTCCCAGGCTTCTTAATAATAGGAGCTGTGTCATCTTTGTACCTTCCTCAGCACCTACTGCTGGTTTTGATTTTATTTTTACAACATTTATTATCCTCTTCCCCCATATAAAAGTAGTATTTATGCAAGGGCATAGGATAATGTTTCCAAATGTTCCTTTTGTCTTTTGAGAAATACACATTTGTGTAACATGGTCAAATGCGTATGTCCATTGTAGATTTCTTAATCTTAGTCCTTCCAATATTTTTTCTAGGTGGGCATACCACTGAAATCCTGAGACTGCTTGGGAACTTGTCCAGTGCTTACTCACCAAGGCATTATATTTTTGCTGACACTGATGAAATGAGTGCCCATAAAATAGATTCTTTTGAACTAGATCGGGCTGACATATACCCAGGTACCAAGGTAAGTGATAATTTCTCTTTCTAAGAAACTTGCAAGTTGTTGTATTCCATAATCTCTGGAAATAGCAGCATGTTATTTAAGTACCCTTTACACACTAGACAGTCAAATGTTTAATACTGATAAAATATATTTCCTTTACTATCAAAAGATATGAATTTCTTAAAAATAAATCTTCAAATAAGAGACGGAGCCCTAATTTCTAATTTCTCTTTTATTCTTTTAAATAGAGGAAACAGTTCTCCAGTTAATTCCAATAGTGAAAATTGTTTTTATTTAGATTTACATATATAAAGCACCCAGTTCATGTGCTTACTAGCTTTTCATTAAAGTTTTTGTCAATGTATTGCATTTATTGACAATTTGATTTGTCTATGACTGGTTCTTATTCCACAAATCACATTTGTATATAACTTTAAAATTACTTCTTATACACCCAGTTGCTCATTTCATGTTAGCATTTAGATGCTGTTCCAGTTAGCTAATGCCAGAATGCAAAACACCAGAAATGGATTGGCTTTTATTAAAGGGGGGTTATTTGGTTACACAATTACAGTCTTAAGGCCATAAAGTGTCCAAGGTAATGCATTGACAATTGGGTATCTTCACTGGAGGATGGCCAGTGGTGTCTAGAAAACCTCTGTTAGCTGGGAAGGCACATGGCTGGCATCTTCTTGCTCCCAGGTTGCATTTCAAAATGGCGTTCTCCAAAATGTTGACATCAGCTTCCAACAGCTGTCTTCAAAATGTCCGTCTCAGCTACAGCAGTGAGCTCCTTATGTCAGGGCTTCTATAGAGCTCCAGTGAACTGATCAGTGCCCATGCTGAATGGGTGTGTCCATACCTCCATGGAAATACTGAACCAATAGGTTCCAACCTAATCCATGCTAATAAGTCTGCCCCCATAAGATTGCATTAAAGAACATGGCTTTTTCTGGGGGACATAATACATACAAACCAGCACAGATGCCCAGCATTTTAGTCCAAATTTGGGGTAAAAAAAAAAAAAAAAAATGAAACCACTTCTTTGTTAAGGAAGGAAGCTAGGGCTGTTCCTTGTGTAGATTTGTTTCCATCCATTCCTCTCTTTTGGAACTGCCCCACTACAGGACTGCAAGGAATAACACCTTTACTCCTGGTTGTTCAAGAGTGGATGTTGATGCAGCTCAGGCCAATTAAAGTCTTACTCTGGGCTTTTTGAATTTAGGGACCGTGAGAATGGAGTCAGGCTCTCCTCATTGGCAAACCATAAAATATATAGCTTGGTAGCTCCCGGCAGTCACGTTTTTCACCCCATAGATAAAGACAATGTACAGATAAAGAGATAAATGAAGTTAATACACAGGGAGAAACAGATGAGAAACCAGATGATGAATCACTGCCTTCAGTGGTTTCAGAAGCCCAGCTATATCTGTGCCAGTCTGGTCTTGGTGGTTCTTCTCTTCCTTGGAAACCAGGATCCACTTAACCTACCCCCACCTCCACCATACACACACCTTTTTAAAGTCTGTTTGAGTTGAGTTTTGGTCACTTGTAAACAGGATCCCTAACTATTACACTTTTAAGAGTATTCTTGGGAAACCCATGTCAAAGAAGATTGTTATGTGACTCTGCTTGCTCTCATTCAGCCATGGCAAAATGTATAACAGTTTTTTCCGATGTGCATAATGAGCCAAAATATGTCCTTTTCTGTTTTAGAAATCAAAACACACACTGAAATATTTCAGGAAAAAGCTATTTGACATAGAAAGTAAAATAAAATTTCTCATTTTAGAAAATATAAAAGGAGAAAATAGTAGAAACCTTTTATGGCGTGTACCAGTGTTCCAGTTTGCTAATGCTGCCATTATGCAAAATGCCAGAAATGGATTGGCTTTTATAAAGGGGGTTTATTTGGTTACAAAGTTACAATCTTAAGTCCATTAAGTGTCCAAGGCATCAACAAGGGTACCTTCACTGAAGGATGGCTGATGGCATCCGAAAACCTCTGTTAGCTGGGAAGGCACGTGGCTGGCATCTGCTTGCTCCCAGGTTGCATTTCAGAATGGCATTCTCCAAAATGTCAATGTCAGCTTCTAATGGCCATCTTCAAAATGTGTCTCCCAGCTGCAGCTAGCAGTCAGTTCCTTCTGTCTGAGCTCTTATAGGGCTCCAGTGAACTAATGAAGGCCCACTCTGAATGGGCAGGGTTACACCTCCATGGAAATTATCTAATCAGAGTCATCACCTAAAGTTGGGTGGGTCACATCTCCATGGAAACACTGAACCAATAGGTTCCAACCTAATCAACACTAATACTTCTGCCCCCACAAGATTGCATTAAAGAATATAGCTTTTTCTGGGGGACATAACATATACAAACCAGCACAACCAATAATTGGCCAGTAATTTCAATAATGCTGAGACAGATAATAGTATCTTCATTTTACAGAAGAGAAAATTGAGGCTCAGACACATAAATAACTCAGCCAAGGGCCCACTAACTATCTTGCGAAAGTTACCTGTATTTGTCTGACTCGGAAGCTTTTGTTTTGTTTGCCACACTGCCTCTTTTATGTGTTCCCCCAATTCAGAAAGCTCTAAGAAAAGAATACCTTGGAAATTCTTATCCAAGGCATCAGAGACTGAAAATGTCATTTAATCTCTTATATTACGGGGTATTTGAGAATTGGTAGAGAATTTGGAGAAAATAATTGTGATTTTTCACACATGAAGAATGCAAAAAGTGATATAAAGTAATTAGTATAAGCAAACTCATAGAGTCAGAATATAGAATATAGGTTAATAGGGGATAGGTAGGGATAGGGAATGGGAAGTTGAGGCTTAAAATATGCAGGCTTCCTATTTGGAATCATTGAAATGTTTTGGTAATAGATGATGGTGATGGTAGCACAACATTGTAAATGTAATCAACAGCACTGAAATATATACCTGAGTGTGGTTACAAGGGGGAAATGTTAAGTTGTATATATGATAACAAAATAAAAATGTTTTAAAAAGTCCATGGAACTGCACTACATAAACAGTGAACCCTAAGTTAAACCATGGACTATAGTTAATAGTACAATTATAAAAATGTGCCTTCATCAAGTGTAGCAAATCTTCCACACCAATGCAAGGTGTTAATAATAGGGTGATACATGGGAATCCTGTATTTTATGCATGATTGTTCTGTAAACCCACAACTTCTCTCATAAAGAAGAAAAAGTAATTTTCTGGTATCATAGAACATTTAAAATATATGTATAAAGGTCAGAATAGTTATAAAATTCATATTTTTCAACAAGGAAAAATATCCTTACTTTTACCCAATTATTAGGGTGTACATTCTTTTCTTCTCTCTGAAGTTGTGCCTGATTTTGAGGCTCTGGTTTTAGCATATGTTTTAAATATTTCCCACTAGATCTATTACCAAATGCATTGTTTACCTGTTGAATTATTTCATGGTTTAGTAACACATTTGGAAGATTGATATATATATTTTGGATCATGGTCGATTTGACTCACATTATTAAAGAGTCAAAGATTTTAGATTTTAAAAATGCCTTTATTTTTCTTATTATAAAAGTATCACCACATTCAGGACTAAGCATCTCTATTTGACTTCCTTCTTCCATCAATTAATTTCCTTCAGGGACAGTGTAACCATAGTTAGAAAGAAAACTCTATCCCTTTCCTGAGAGGATCTCTACTCATGGATCTAAATGAGAAGAGTTTCTGCAGAGATGCAGAAGTGAACCATTGAGGAAGGTAGCATAAACATGCCTGTTGTCCTTTCTGTTGGCCACCTGTAGCTGCCAAACTGAACTTCTTACCAGGCCTTGGTAAATGAAGGGGTCCATCTATTGGTCTCTTTCAGCACTACAATTTAGAGGAGTTACATCTGCAGCCCAGCCATCTTTTGTACCTTCCATGGAGTTCACTGGTTTGGGCAGAAGGTGTGCGGAATAAGTCAATAGTGCTTCATAAATTTGCTGGTAGAGCCCATTTCAACTAAGAGTACTGAACAATCTGGACTTGCACAGTTCAATATAGTAGCCACCATCCACATTGTATGGTTATTTCTATTTAAATTAAATTAAATTTCAGTGTCTCAATTTCAAGTGCTCAATAGCCACATGTGTCTAGTGGCTACTATAGTGGACAACACAGAATGGAACATTTTCATCATTGCAGAAAGCTCTGTTGGACAGCGCTGAGCTAGACTTTCATTTATAATTATAAGCTAAAAATGAAATGCTATCAGATGTTATGAAGAGAAAAAACAGATTCAAAGCATAAGACCCCTGCCAAATTAATTAATATAGAAACATAAAATAACTATTTTTTTCATATTCTCATTAAATCAAGAGGATCTTCCATTAATTAAACAAGAATAGTCTGTTTTACAAAAGAAACAATCTCAAAACAAGAAAGAGTTCTTGGAAATAAAAGCAAAATGATTTTCAAAATAAAAAGTCTGATTCAGTAATTATCAGATTAAATATAGTGGAAAACCTTATTAGTGTGTCAGAAATCAAGCTAAGGGAGTTCTCCCAGAACTCTGAGCAAAAAGGCAAATGATGAGTGTCACAGCCCAAGTGGGCCTTTGCTGCTGAGAGACCAAAGAAGACCCCGGGCATGGTCAGAGGCATGAACTTTTTATTCAGGGCTTACTTACAAGGAAAAATGGAAGTTGGTCATATTGCCTGGATTCAGGAGCTGCTCTGAATAGCGGTGGGTTCAGAGTTCAACATGAGGATACTCTGCCCTTTGAGAGGGCTGAACAAGCTGGTTTTAAGGGCTGAACATTCCAATGGGTATGAGTGCTTAAGGCGGGAGTGGGGGGTCTTGTGATGTAGGGAGGGATCGATTGTAATCAACAGGGAGGAGGGAGGATTATAGATTATCTTATAGATAATAGTATCTCAGGGAGTTTCAAGGAGGAGGTAGTTTCAGAAGGGAGGTAAGTTATAGATTACATTTAACACCAGAGGCCTGAGTGTTTACAAGGAGAGTAGGTCAAACCTTAACTGACCTAGGTCATGCAAGCTGTAGTCTCCAAGGCCCTTGGAGAGGGCCCTGGGCCCCGGGTTCCCACAATCCACCCCCATCATCAATTTGCATTGACCGTAGGACAGACATTGCATCCATAATCCACAACAATACAGTGAACAGCACAGTACAAGTAAACCAGTACATATCGATAGTAATCCTATTAACAAGTGGTGCCATGGCAAAGTTAAAGAATTAAACCATTTGGACAAAGGATCATCAAATAAATGTTCAATATTTTGTATATGATCTTGCATGTCATTAAGAGCTTGTGTTACATTTTGTGAGTTATCAGATACATATACACAACATTGAATATTAATTAAAGCACAGGTACTGCTTTGGGCAGTGGTTAAAATATCCAGAGCCATTCTGTTTTGTGAGACTATTTTCCTAAGTTGTGTAGTTTCATCATTAAGCAATGATATAGCTAACTTTGACTCTTTGAGCACTTGCGCGGTCTGGTTAGCTAAAGCAGCTACATGTTCTTCAGTTACTATGGCAGCACCACCTGGGGCTAAAACAGCTAGAGGATAAAACCACTAGCAATCTGTTTTATTCTATATTTAGTTTTTACCATTTCCCAATTGCTGGGTGCATGTGGTAAAGTGTCATAGAGGGTGGCAGACACATAGGGTTGCCCCCAGGTGCATCGTCCAATCCATCGTAGGGCAGGTAGGGTCAGCCATTCTGCCTGCAGGTCCAGAGCTATCCCTTAGGGGATGAATAAGCTACGTGGCTAATGTTAACATTTTGCCACTGAAAATAGCTATTCTTTTGTAGGTGGAAGGTTATGCGACAGAGTTCAGGAGGCAGCCATCCCATTTTTCTGTATCCTTCAGTATGCTTCATACAAACTGGAGCCACTTTATCTATGATTATAGCCTTGGCTGTGAGCCATCCTAAACCTTCCTGTACTGAATACCCAAATGCAGGCCGGGACTTAATAATTTGCTCCCTATGATGGTTAGGTTCATGTGTCAACTAGTCCAGGTGATGGTGTCCAGGTGTCTGGTCAAGCAAGCACTGGCCTAACCATTACTGCAAGGACATTTGTGGCTGGTTAATAAACCAGAAGGCTGCAGCTGCAATTGGCTGCAGCTGTGACTGATTACATCAACGAAGGGTATGTCTTCCACAATGAGAGAATTCAATCAGCTGGATTTAATCCAATCAGTTGAAGACTTTTAAGGGAGATAGATAGAGGACCTTCACTTCTTCAGCTAGCAAACAAAGCATTTCCTGAGGAGTTCATCGAACACCTTCATCAGAGTTGACAGTCGTTGTCTTCCCTATGGAATTTGGACTCATGCATCCCCACAGTTGTGTGAGACATTTTTATAAAATCTTACATTTACAGATATTTCTTGTTGACTCTGTTTCCCTAGAGAACCCTAACTAATATACTCCCGGACCAGGGAATATATGTAAGAATAAGATTCAGTCTTGGAGGGAAAAATATTTGGTGATGCTGAGAAAGGGAAGAAGTCTTTCCACACTTGCTGTTGGTGTCGCAAGTCAGCTGGTTGGGAGGAGCAATGGTCCACAGGAGGCCGGTGGCACCAGATGAAGGCAACTCAGTGCATACTCAGCACTGAGACCTGTTACGTGTGGAGGTTACTGCAGATGCACACTGTAGAAATGTGTTTCCTACAGTGCTATGGGTGAAAAGAAAGATGTTTATGGAGTACAATAAGAGGCAAATCTTGGTGGTCTAACAACATACAAGCTACATTTCCAAGAGTAGAAAACAGTGTCCTGGGTGAGGGGGCATTATGAGGGGCCTTAAGTCCCATATCTTTTCCCCTTGGGGTTGCATCCATGGTTAACCTAGTCATAGTAAGAGTCCATAATGTCATATATATAGTACCTTGAGGTATAGGGGGTCCCGGGTTAACAATGTATATAACCTTTGGCATTTTTAAAATAAATTGTTGTCTAATATTTAGGTTTTGGGCGATCCCAACTCCCATGGGCTTAGGAAACCCAGCCATTGAGGCTGCATTGGTCAGAAGCAGGGCTAATCAACATTATTTTCCCCAATTTCTAGTGCTTGTGGCACAGGCAAGAGTAAATTGTTATCGTTACCTCACTGTGGTTTTAAGGTCTCTGGTCCCCTTACCTGAATTTGCAAAGCTTGCATGGACCCAGCGGTTACCATCGCGACTGGAAGAGGGGCAGCCACCCTAGGCCTGGAGTTGGTACTGATTAGTGTTGAGTACAGTCGTTGAGTCCACTGCTGCAGGGAATTTTTATCATCCTTCAAGTGTTCTTTTAAAAGGCCGTTCATTCTTTCAATCAACCCTGCCACAGTGGGGTTGAGGGCAGGTGGAATGTCCAGAGGACATCATGCTCAGCAGCCCAGGCTTGGGTTAGCTGCCCAGTAAACAGAGTCCCTCTATCACTGTCCACATGCATGGAGACCCCAAAGAATGCCCTCAGTTTTTCTACGCTGCATATTGTAGCCTGTTGCTTGGCCTTCCCCACTGGAAAGGCCAGCAGCAGTCCTGTAGCTGTATCTACCGCGGTGAAGGCATATTTTGCCCCTTCAGACAGAGGGAGGGGCCAATATAGTCTACTTGTCACCCGGTGACAGGGATCTGGTCTTGGCCAATGTGCCCAACTCAGTGAGGAAGCATTCTGGGCCATCACAGTGAGCAGGAGGGGCAAGCATCCACTACTTCTTTTAATTGGTGTCTGGTAGTTGAAACAGCTGTGCCAGCCTTCACAGGGTCTGATATCCTTGGTGCCCTGTTTTCCAATGCAGCTACTCAACAGCTTCATGCGTTGCTGGTGCTAGGCTGCGGATTTTTGCTAGGGTGTCAGCTTCTGTGTTACCTGGTAATGAATTGGTGTTATGGGAAAGACGTGAAAAATGGTTACCTTGCGTTTGTGGCAGGCAGTCCAGATGTCTTCCCACATTTCATTTCCCCACAGGGGATGGCCGACAACTATCCATTGTTCTTGCTTCCAAGTGGCCATCCATACAGTTAAGCCCCAGTACATGGCCCAGTTGTCTGTACAAACAAAGTGCCCCCTGGTTCAGTGACCATCCCTACAACCTGCAGCTCAGTCCACTGGCTGATTTGTAAGGTTCCAGTATCCCACCAGATGGTGTCAGTACTGGGCTGGACAACCATGGCCATCCAGGTAGCAGGTTACCCATGTGCCAATCCATCAGTATACCATGCAGATTCAGGTATGCTTCCTTGTCTGTCAATGATCCTCAGGAGGATCAACAGGAAGCGAGGCATGCTGCTCTTCCACATAGGAGACTGGTCCTAAAATTTCATGCATTTCTGCACTCAAAGTGCTGTTATTAAAAATGCTGCACTGTGGGAGGTAGGCTTTCCATTTTGTCAGCATGCTCACCTGAACACTCCCCGAATGGGGCTTGTTTATAGTGTCCTGTATCCATCCTGTATAGGTATGGCTGTCTGCAAGGTCACTGGGCACTTTTGAGTTAGCCCTTCAACTTGTAATAGAGCTGTCCACAATTGCTTTTCCAAAGGGCTATATGTGTGTTCTGTGCCCTTCCATATTTGGGACCAGAATCCAATAGGGACCTGTTTAGCCTGTTGCCTTTGCCACAAACCCCACCGGAAGCCAATATCAGCACTGGCCATGTCCAATTCACAGGATATAACAGGGTTCACCCTCCTGTTGCATGCTTAGACCTTTCAAAGTCAGCTTGTTGGGGGACATCCCATTCCCATGTTTTTCCCTTTTGAACTAACAAGTACAAAGGTTTTAGAATTTGCGCCAAGTGGGGTATAAAGGTCTCCAATAGCCCAACATAACAAGGAAAGCCATTAATTGCTTGGGGGTGCATAGGAGTAGGATAATTTTGCACTTTATCAATAATGGCAGAAGGAATAGTTTTAGTCTTACCTGACCAGATAACACCCCAAAATTTGACTGACTGTCCAGGCCCTTGTAATTTGCTTCGATTTATCACCCATCCCCAGCTTTCAAGGTGGGTCACCACTGTGCTAGCAGTGATTTCTAGTTCTGGAAGAGAATTACTGGTTAGCATGGTATCAACATAGTGAAACATAGTGACATTCTTAGGGGGTGTCCATTTCTTCAAATCTTATGCTACCAGTCTGTGGCAGATGGTGGGACTGTGGAGATACCCTTGTGGCAACACAGTGAAAGTCCACTGTTGTCCTCCCCACGTGAAGGCGAATGCAGATTGGCTGGAAGGATTTAAAGAAATGCTGAAAAAGGCATTAGCAAGATCTAACGCAAAAGGATACAGGCCTAATTGTGTACTGATGTCTTGCAGCAGGGTAGCAATGTTTGGTACTGCAGCAAACAAAGGGGTCGTTACTTTATTTAGTTCTTTATATTCAGTAGTCAACCTCCAGGTCCCATCGGGTTTTTTTTTTTTTTTACCAGCTGTGCCAGTTTGAATGTATTGTGTCCCCCAAAACGCCATTATCTTTGAGGCAATCTTGTGTGGGCAGACATATTAGTGTTGATTAGATTGTAATTCTTTGAGTGTTTCCATGGAGATGTGACCCACCCAGCTGTAGGTGATAACTCTGATTGGATGATTTCCATGGAGGTGTGGCCTCACCCATTCAGCATGGGCCTTGATTAGTTTACTAGAGCACTGTATAAGCTCAGACAGGAGTGAGCTTGCTAAAGCCAAGAGGGACACTTTGAAGAACGCACAGGAGCTGAGAGAGAAGCTGCAGCTTACAGAGACATTTTAGAGATAGCCTTTGAGAGCAGACTTTTGCTCCAAAGAAGCTAAGAGAGGACAAATGCCCCAGAGCAACTGAGAGTGACATTTTTGGGGAGCTGCAGCCTACAGAGGAATGTCCTGGGAGAAAGCCATTTTGAATCCAGAACTCCGGAGCAGAAGACAGCCATGTGCCTTCTCAGCTAACAGAGGTTTTCTGGACACCATTGGTCATTTTCCAGTGGAGTTACCTGATTGTTGATGCATTACCTTGGACACTTTATGGCCTTATGACTGTAACTGTGTAACCAAATAACCCTCCCTTTTATAAAAGCCAATCCATTTCTGGTGTTTTGCATTCTGCCAACATTAGCAAACTGGAACAGATTTAGCAAACTGGAACACCAGCCAAATAGGGCCATTGAAAGGACTATGAGTGAGGACAATGATACCCATTCTTTCTAGCTCCTTTATAGTGGCAGTGATCTCCTGATGGCCTCTAGGCAGCTTATACTGGTGCATTGCTACTGTGCGCCTTGGAGGAGGCACCTTCACTGGCAACCATTTAGCATGGTCCCTGAGAACAGCTTTGACTACTCAACACTGGAGGTGAAACTCCCCTATGGTAGTTTGCAAGGTAATATTCTGCAAAATATCAGTTCCTGGTATACACTCCAGAATAGGGGATATATACACTATATAAGTTTGAGGGGGCAGTCGGCCAATTTGCATTACTACCTGCCTCTATGTTGCTTTAATTCCTTGGCCCCCATAACTGACAGTGGTTAATGTGGGGCCTCCAGTTCGTGGTCTTTTTCCATATATTGGGGTACATTCAGCTCCAGTGTCCACTAGAGCCAAAACTCTATGCTCATTGGTTGGGTACCAGAAAATGGTTGTGTGGCCTCCAATCCCCAGTGTCCCTATGAATTGTTCTCACTTGGGGATCTTGGCCCCACCCCTAATCTAGGGGAAAGGGAGCCTCCCAGGCCTCTTCAGCTGGAGGAACAGAAGGCTCCTTAGGAGCCATGGGCTGGGGATCATGAATTTTGTAGCTAGAAATAGTATCCTTTTCCAGAGTTCTAACCTCTGGCGTAGTAAACCTTTGCTCCTTAAGTAACCTACTCCATAGCTTAATTAACACTGCATTTGGCTGCCCGTCTATTTCTTCTGTTTTTGTCCTGACAGCCACCAAGTCTGCCCACATTTGTCTAAGCGAAACCCAGTTTGGGCCATCCAGCTTTGTATCACCTCAGGCTGTTTCTCCTAGTCGGGCAATTACCTGGGCCACTTCAGACAAAGGCCTTCCTATTAAGGGATTGAGAGTTGGCATTAATGTTCCATACCATTGGTTAGGAACAGTTTTCAGAATTATCCCACACAGCCCCGCAGTGAAGGGTACATTATCTGGCCCAGTGGCACCTGGCACATTTATCGAGTGCTTCATTCCCAGCTCTCGTAGCACATCTTGGAGCTCATCTATAGTGCTCCACTGAGAGGGCGGGTGGCGTAGTTCCCCTTCATTAGGCCAGACTTCTTTACATTGACGTATAAGCCAATCAGGTCAAGGACGTGTTTCCTTGCTAGAGGCTAGTGCATACATGTGCTGGCGTAGAAAGGGGTGGGTAGTGACTGAGGATAGTTTACTCACCTCGTGCCCAGAGAGCAAGGTTCCATCAGCACTATCGTCCCACAGCCGCAGCAGCCAATTTGCTAAGGGTTCCCTAGGTTTTTGTTTATATTGGTTCCCAATATCTCTTAATTCAGCTGCGGAAAGGTCCTGAGTTGTAATGAGCACCTTTTGCTCAGTAGGTGCAGTAGGAACCTCCTTAACAGCACCTTCCCTCTCTCTGCCTGCCTCACCGGGGATTGATTTGACTTTGCATTGGACCAGAGGATGAACAAGCTTGCAGTCCTCCTTTTGGTCCCACTCTGATGTGGGTCTTCCCCATCTGAGGAAGTATCCACCGAATCCCATATTTGAGGATTCCAGTTAGGGGAGGTTAAAATGCACCTGACTTGGGCCTTATGCAGTTTCTGCCCTTTCACTCTAGCTAGCATAGCGACAGGCTCAAGTTTCTAGGTCTCTGTCTACTCACTTTAATCTTTCATTTAAAGCATCCTTTAATTATACTTGGGTCAACCTCATATCTCTAACTTCAGTTCCTCTTCCAAATGGCACACTGCCGCTTTAGCTGTTAAAGCTTCCTCCATGGCTGCACGCACAGCCTCTAACAGTGGCCAGCCAATTGGGGCAGCAGTCTGACGACACTTTTTCCTTTTCTTTTTCTGAAGTCCCAATAATGGCTATTAGTCTGGCCAGGGAGGTGCCTGTACCTCCATACTCTCTTGGTGGGCCTCATTCATTTAGGAGGGTAGCCACCCCTCACCACATAGATGTCTCGGGCCACCCCATTATGCCACCCGGGGACTTCCCTTTTCCCTTCCCCAAGTTCATGTCATCAATGCCTGGGATTTCTTTAGTCTCCGGGCTGGCGGCTTGCCAATTGTCACAGCCCAAGTGGGCCTTTTCTGCTGAGAGACCAAAGAAGATGCCAGGCGTGTTCAGAGGGATAAACTTTTTATTCAGGGCTTGCTTACAACGAAAAATGGAAGTTGGTCACATTGCCTGGATTCAGGAGATACTCTCAATGGATTCAGGAGCTGCTCTGAATGGCGGCGGGTTCAGAGCTCAACGTGAGGATTCTCCGCTCTTTGGGGGTGGCAGTGCTGAACAAGCTGGTTATAAGGGCTCAACATTCCAATGGGTATGAGAGCATAAGGCGGGAGCAGGGGATCTTGTGACGTAGGGAGGGATCGATTGTAATCAACAGGGAGGAGGGAGGATTATAGATTATCTTATAGATAATAGTATCTTGGGGAGTTTCAGGGAGGAGGTAGTTTCAGAAGGGAGATAAGTTATAGATTACATTTAGCACTGGAGGCCTGAGTTTACAAGGAGAGTAGGTCAAACCTTAATTGACCTAGGTCACGCAAGCTGCTGTGTGCAGTCTTCCAGGCCCTTGGGGAAGGCCCTGGGCCTGGGGTTCCCACAATGAGGGAAAAGAATTGTGAAGTACCGGATTGAGAGAAACAGATATAAAAGAAAAAAATAGAAGAAAATGGTCTTAAACTGAAGAAAAATCATAAGTTTGCTGAGTTTCAGGAATAATTAATGAGAAAAGTGACATCTGGACATGATATGGTAATATTTCAGAATTCTAAGAAAAGAGAAATTGGCATCAGATCTCTCATGTGGAATTCTAACAGCTGGAAGAGAACAAAATAGCATTTCCAGATTTCTGAAGGGAAAAGATTGTGGCATTAGAATTGTGCACCCAGCCAAACTATTGTTGGGATATATTGTCACAACAAACCTATTTGCAAATATGGAAAGACTGGAAATATATAACCTAGTAAACCTTTCTAGAAAAAAATACTAAAGGAAATACTCAAGCCAAGTAGAAGATGAATAAATTCAAAAGGGGACATATTATACAAGAAACAGTGGTGATTTTAGACTGCATAATTGTTGATAATGTCATCATGAGGTTTAATTAAATAAAGGATACTTGAGATAGAAGGACAAGGAAAAATTTTGATCTATTCTAGATTCTTTCAGTAAAATCTGGAAGGGGTCAATTAAAAGCGCTCTATAATTCTCATTTTGTTATGGATTAGCTTGGGAGGCAAATCATAGATATTTATTTTGTTTTATCTTTATGTTTTTATTATGAAATATTTCATATAAACAAAAGAATATAGTATATTTTTAAGGTTAAAAAATGCGCTGGAACCTGTAATTCAGCTTAAGAAAATAGATCATCAGTACCTTTGAAGTCTCTTGTAGGCTTCACCCAATCATATCCCTTTCCCTCTGGGACAAGAGTAATCATTCTTCTTAATCTTATGTTTATCATTCTTTTGTCTTTTTATTCCCTTGCTATTGTACAGTGCAAATATACTTAAGCAATATAGTAAAAGTTTGTGGTTTCTTAACTTAAATTGTATCTTACCATATGTATTCTTCTATTAGTTGCTGTTTTTACTCAATTATTGTTTTAGGGATTCATCTGAGTTCATACACTAGCTTTAATTTATTTTTTTCCCCATGAATGTGCCACAATTTATAATTAGTCCCTGATAATGTACACTTGGGCTGTAATGGGGATTGATTCATTTACTCCAAAAAAGATATATTCAAGACTTAATCTGTGTTCCTGTGGGTGTGAGCTCATTTGCAAATAGTATCTTTGAATATGTAAAGGAGATCTCTGAAGATCCTATTTTGGTGTGGCCAAACTGAATCAGGATGGGCCTTAATCTGTGTGAATGGAGGATTTATAAAGAGAGGAATTTCAGAAGACTGAGCAGAGAAATAAAAGCCAGAAATTAGAAGAAGTCAGAGAAAGACACAGGAAGAGGCCAAGAGCATTGACATGTAATGGAGACAGAGTTGCAAGGCAAGGAACCCCAAGGATTGTAGCAAACCAGCACCAAAACACTACAGGCTCAGGAGAAAGCAAGTCCTGCACTTATTGAATAGTCCTTTTCCCACTGATCTTCACTGCCATCTCGTATATATCACATTTCCATGTATGCTTGGGTCTGTTTCTGACCTCACTTTTATGTTGGGCTTCTAGCCTTCAAAACCGCAAGACAATAAATCCCTGTTGTTTAATCCAACCCATTGAGTAGTATCTGTCATAGCATCTCTGGCAAACTAAGATAAGTCATTTCAAGGATCTTGCTATGAAAACAGTGCTGTTTATTACATTCTTATAGGTGTCTCCAGGTATAAATGTGGAAGAGTTTCTCAGGGTATATATTTGGGAATGGAATAGTTGGATCATTGGGCATGTACATCTTTAACTTTTGAAGATAATGCCTATTTTCCCCTCAAAATGATCTACAAACTTATATTGTCACCAACATGGGATGAAAGTCCCAGTTGCTCTGTCTTCATGTCAACACTCCATAATGTCTAATTTTTTTTCCTAATCTGGATCAGTATAAAAATTATCTCATTAATCATACACACACACACACACACACACACACACACATACACACACATAAAGCAAAATGTGGCACTGTAGGGATAACACACACACACAAATATATATAACTACACATATTTTCTCCCTGCTTATCTGTTCACTTATTTTATGATAAACAAGACATTTTCAATTTTATTTATCTCTTAGTGCCCCAAGATCATAAAATTATACTCCTATGTTATTTTCTAGAAGTTTTAAGGTTTTACCTTTCACATTTGTCTTTAATCCATCTGGAATTGATTTTTCCATATAATGTTTAAAAAGGATCTAATTTCCATCTGGAAAAACAGCTGTCCCAGCACCATTTATTGAAGAGTCCTTTTCCCACTGATCAGCAGTGCCATCTCATATATATCAAATTTCCACGAATGCGTAGGTCTGTTTCTGAGCTTGCTATTGTTAACTGGTCTGTTTGTCTATCCCTGGGCCAAATCTCAACTCCCTTAGTCTCATTCATCATGAGTAGCTTAATTGTTCTTTCTTTTCCACGTAAGTTTAGAATTTACTTTGACAAGTTCACAAAGATCCCTGTTGGTATTTTGATTAAAATTGAATCTATGCAAATGAAATAAAGTTTCAGTGGCTGAGAGATTCCAAATGGAGCCGAGAGGTCACTCTGGTGGGCATTCTTATGCACTATATGGGTAACCCTTTTTAGGATTTAATGCATTGGAATAGCTAGAAGTAAATACCTGAAACTATCAAACTGCAACCCAGTAGCCTTGACCCTTGAAGATGATTGTATAGCAGTATAGCTTATAAGGGGTGACAGTGTGATTGTGAAAGCCTTGTGGATCACACTGCCTTTATCCAGTGTGCGGATGGATGAGTAGAAAAATGGGGACAAAAAAATAAATGAAAAATAGGGTGGAGGAGGTGATTTGGGTGTTCTTTTTTACTTTTTTTATTCTTATTTTCACTTTTTCTGGTACAAGGAAAATGTTCAAAAAATAGATTAGGGTAATGATTGCACAACTATATGATGGCACTGTGAACAATTGATTGTACACTTTGGATGATTGTATGGTATGTGAATATATCTCAAAAAATTGAATTAAAAAAGTAAAATAAAATAAAAATAATTGAATCTATACATCAGATTGAGGAGAATTTACATCTTTATGGTGATGTCTTCCTATCTAGTAACATAGTCTCTCTCTCTCTCCCTCCATTATTTACATCTCCTTTAATACTTCTCAATAACATTTTTAAATTCTTTTCATAAGAAGACTCTTCATAAGAGTCTTGCACATCTTTTATTGTGTTTATTTCTAGGTACCTTGTATTTTTTTTAACTATCACAAGTGATACATCTTTTAATGACATTTCCTGTGTTGCAGTGTGTAGAAATGCAACTGATTTTTATATAGTAATTTTATAAATCACCCTGCTACATTCTTATTAATTCTAATAATGTTTGTAGATTTTTTTGTTATCTATGAAGAGAATCATATAATCTGTAAATAGTAAGGATTCCTAATCCTTATACCTTTTATTTCTTTTTTCTCATTTTATTTTGTTAGTAGAACCTCCAGAATAGAAGTGTAGTGCTCACTCTTGTATTCTTCCTGATTTAAAAAATAAGCCAAGGATTTGTTTTAAATCATATTTTGTTGTTGATTGTCAAATGTGTTCTCTGCATCTGAGATGACCATAGTTTTTTTAAATTTTTATCTGTTGATGTGGGCAATTACATGTTCATATGGACAGCTATCTAGTATGAACTATTCTTGAATTCCTGGAATAAACCCAATTTGTTCATGGAGTATTAACAGTTTTTATACATTTCTGAATTTGTTTTGCAAACATACTGTTTAAGAATTTTCCATCTACATTCATAAGTGAGATTGCCCTGTATGTTTCTTTTCTCATACTGTTCTTTGGTTTTGGTAGCAAAGGTACAGTATTCTCATCAGGTGATTTGGGGAAAGTTCCCAATTTTTTATTAGTACAAGAATGGAATTAATTTTTCTTTAAGACTTTGTAGAACTTGTCTCTTAATCTTCCTGGCCTGTGATTACATGATTCTTCAGACTTTCTGTTTCTTCTTTAATCAGTGTTAGTAAGTAATATTTTTCTAGAACTATTCCATTTTATTTAAGTTTGCAAATGAATTGACATAAATATTTCATCATCTCTTATTATTTTTCAATCTTTGCTGTAGCTGTAGCTTGTCCCCTTTGTTATTCACAATACTGCCTACTAGAAGCCAGAGATCTTCCCATTTAACTCTTTTCCATGTTTAGCTTTTGGATTTCTCTGTTGTCTTATTTTCTATTTCTTTAATTTCTCCTTTTATTTTTATATAATCTTCCTCCTTCTACTGTATGTGTTTACTCTGGTATTCTTTTTCTGATTTCTTAATTTTTATCTTTAGCCCATTCACTTTCAGCCTTTCTTATTTTTGAAGTATTTATGACTTTAAACTGCTCTTTAGGTAACATTTTAGCTGCAGCTCATAAATTTTGATATGTAATATTTTCATATCAGTCATTTCTAAGTGTTTTAAAGTTTCCTTATGATTTCTTCTTTGACCCAATAATTATTTCTAAGTGTTTTTTAAATTTCCAAACATAATTATCTTTTTGTTGATTGATTTATTATTTTATTCTATTGTGGTCAGGAAATGGGCCTATATGAGATCTATTTTTTTTTTAAATGTTGAAATTTTACTACTGGCTTGAAATTTACTTTATGGTCTAGCACATGGTCAATTGTTCCATGTTTCCTTGAGAAAAATGTGTATTCTTTAATTATTGGGTCCATTAAATATGACCATTAAATCAAAGTTATTAATTGTGTTATTCAAGTCTGTGACCTTGCTAAAATTTTTATTTACTTGACTTATTTATTACTGAAAGAGTTATGTTAAAATTTCCCTCTGTGATGGTAGGTTTCATTTCTTCTTGTAGTTATGTCAGTATTTGCTTTGTGTGTTTGGGGACTATTTTATTACATGCATTTTAAGTTTAGAATTGTATCTTACTGGTCAATTGAACTTTTTTTCATTACAGTATTTAGCAGCCCATTTTATCTTTGAAGCACTCTTTCCTTAAAGTATTTTTTCTGCTATTTATGTGGTTACTCTAACTTTCTGTTCTTATACTCACTACATTTGTATGCTTTTATGTTTTAGACCTATCTTCTGTAAGTAGCATATTGCTGGATTTTTATAAAAAGTCCAAACTAACATTGTGGGCAGAGAATGCATTCTTTGTAAGAGAAATTTCTTGGTGTTTGTTGAGGCTTGCTTTGTGGCCTAGGATATGGTCGGTTTTGGGAAATCTTTATGTTCTTGAAAAGCTAGTTCATTTCCTATTGTTTGGTGCAAAATTATTTATACATTTTTATATATTAAAAAATAATGGTTTTTTTTGTTGTTCAAGTCTTCTATATCCTCATTAAGTTTTTGACTGCATGATCTATTCGTTGCTGAGAGAGGTATATAAAAATTGTAATTGCGAATTAGTCATTTTTTTCTTGGTATATGTCAGTTTTTCTGGTATATATTTTTGTATTTTAATTCAAATTTTATTCTTCATAGTGAATTATTTTTATCCCTAAAATCCCTAGCCGTAAAATCTGTTTTATCTGATGTTAATATAGCAACATCAGCTTTCTTTTGGTTAGTGTTTACGTGGTCTAACTTTTTCCATCTGTTTATTTTTACTTTTTTATATGTCCTTATGTTTTAGGTGTATCTTTTGTAAATGATGTATAACTGAATTTTAAAAATACAAACCTGAGAATTGTCTTTTAATTGGAATATTTGATATATTTATATTTATTGTGATTACTGATTTATTAGGCTTAGTTCTACTATCTTATTTTCTTTTTTCATCCTATCTTTTCTTTGAATCTTTTTTTCCCTGACTTTTTTGTCTTTTATTTAGGATGGTTGAGCTTTCTTTATCTTTCCCTTTTCCCTTCTCCTAGAATGGAAAATGTACATTCTGTTCTCAGATTTGTTATCTAGATAGCTGACAGAGTCAAAAATTTAAATATCTCCATCCTCCCAAAAAACAAAACTTTTAGAATGCTTTAACTGTAATCACCCTTTCCCATCTTAAATATTATTGTTTAGTATTTTGTTTCCATTTTGTTTTCATGTCACTTAAATTAGTTATTATTGTTGTTTTACACAGTCAATGCTTATTTATATTTATATTTTATTTATATTTATATTTATATTTATATAGTGTTTTCTTTGCTTACTATTGCTCCTCATTTCCTACTTTTTCCTTTTGAGTTTAATGTCTTTCCTCCGGAAGTGTGTCTTTTATTAGTTCTTTCAAGTAGGATCTGTAAGTGATTAAATATTTTCATGTTTTTTGTTTGCTTGCCTGAAATGTATCTTGCTCTTACCCCTACTTTGAGTGCATTCTGCTGGTATTTTTTTCTTAATAACTTTGAAGTCAGCATTAATTAATTGATTTAACAAATATTTATTGAATACCTACTGGGTACTAGGGATACAGTAGTGAATAAAACATACAAAAAACTCTTGCCCTCATGGTGCTGCATCCTAATGGGGGAATACTGACAATAAATTAATTCAGTAAAATATATAATGTGTTAGTGATGAATGCTAAGAAGATTAAGGCAGGTAAGGGGAATAGGAGGTATTGGGAGTAGGAAGGAAGGTGCACTTTTAAGTAGGGTGGCCAGGAAAAATGACATTTGAACAAAACCTGAGGGAGGTAAGGTATAAAGCCCGTTTAGGGAAAGAGAATTCTTGACAGAGGAAACAGTAACTGCAATGACAGCCGTGAGTCTAGCTTATGCCTGGCATGCTTGAGAAATAGCAAGGAAGTCTATGGCCAAAGCAAAGTAGGCAAGGGAGAGCTGAGTAGGAAATGAAGTCATGGAGGTAAGGAGAGGTAGGGCATTGAGGGCAGATATTTTAAGGCTCTGTAGTCCGTTTTTAGACTTAGCTTTTTCTCTTGAGTGAAATGAAGAACCTGGAAAGCTTTTGGGTTGAGGAGTTATGTGAACTGATTTAAATTTTAATAGAATCTCTTAGGCTGCGGAATAAACTAAAGTGGGCAAAGACAGAAGCAGGGAAAGGAGTTTGTAGGCTATCACAATAATTCAAATGAGAGATCAGTGTGCTTGGCCCAGGATGGCAGCAGGGGATGTGACAGGAAGTGTTTGGATTTGAGATATATTTTGAAGGGTTTGCTGGCAGACAGGATGTGTGGCAAGAGAGTAAAAAGAGGAGTGGAGGATGACACCTAGGTTTTTGGCCTGAACCACTGGTAGAATGGAGTTGTCATTTTCTCTGATGGGGAACATTACAGGAAGGAGGAGAACTAAGTGTGGGAGGTTTGTAAACATACAAGTGAAGATGTTGAGTGTGCAGTCAGATCTGTGAGTCTGTAGTTCATGAGGGAGGTTTGCTCTGGAAATATAAATTTTGGAGTCATCTGTGTTTAGATGGTGGTACTTAAAACAAGAAACTGGGTGAGTGCATCCAGGAATTGAGTGTAGTTAGAAAATAGAAGAGGTTTTAAGAATTGAGCCCCAGGGTACTCTGACTTTCAGAGTCAGGATAGCTATTACAGTTGCTGAGAAATAGCTATCAGTCTATTTATTGTTCCTTTCTAGGCCTCTCTTTCTAAACTTGCAGGCAAACTGAAATCCAGCCCTTAGGTTTCTGTCATAATTAAGTCTTCATCTCCAAACCTCAGTGGCACAGGCTGTTTCCTCCCTTTTCATTCTCTTCTTGTTTCTGGCAAGTGGAGATATTCCTTTCCTTCTTCCAAATTATTATTATTAAAGTAATAATTTGTTATATTTCTTACAGTATTACAATCTGTTTTGACAGTGTTGAATTTTACCTGAACCCTGTGTTCCTGGAAATGGTCAAGAAATCCCCCTACCCCACCCATTGTGTTCCTGATCAAAATGTCCTTAACCATCTCCTTAGCTTCACTAAACTTTAGACAGGTTTCTCCTTGTCTCTAGGCCCCTACCCTCCCTTACCTTGGCCCTTACAGAATTCAGATAGAATATGTCAACTCAGGAGATAACATCATGTAATGAACACACCCCATTGCTTGACCTCCCCCTCCAGTCCTCTTTCATTAGCTGCTCATCCCAATCCTTAAAAATTCTCCTGCCCTCTGCTTTAGTGGAGTGGATCCCCCACCCCCACCCCCTGTTGTGATAGCCTTCTGCACATGATCTCGCTCACACACACACACACACACACACAAACACACACAATGGCCTCCTGATTTCTTTCTTTTCTATTGCATACAGCTTTGAATAAAGTCATCCTTGCCTGTTTATTAGCATCTGGTGTGATTTTTCTTTGACAGTTTGTAGAGGAGAGGGTATTCAGTTTAGTTTATATCCCAATCTTGCCAGAGTCAAAGTCATTCATTTTCTGATTAAAATCAGAATTTTAATGTGTCCTGTGTGTGTGTGCATATTTGTCCTCCCTCTCCAATTTCACTCACTATTTTTTTTCTGATGTGATTATATCTAACTGCAGTTCCCTAGCTATAGATAATACTCCTGTGGTTATAGGCTGTACACTATCTCTTTATAATTTAATTTTTTCTGGCATTTAAAGTGAACCAGAAAATCTGTACCATTTGAAAACACTAACAGTAGCTGTGCTTTATGCTTGAGCAGGGTGTTTCATCCGTATCACTTAGAGCATTTTAGAAATAAAAGTGCATCGATCCACACTTTGCTCTGATGAGAAGCCAAAATGCACACTTTCAACACAAGCCTCCTCTCCCCAAAACATAAAGGAAGACCTTCCCAGAAACTATACGGTACAAAGTATAAGTTATTGATCACTTAGAGTTACCCAAGTAGCATAGGAATTTTTATTGTTTGGTTTATGACTTAATCTGGCATGGAATATCTAAATATTTTTTCTAGGTTGTAGGAAAAAATATTTAAATGCTGATATTTATTTATGCTACAAATATACAACAAATTTTTAAGCTAAATTTTAAATTAATAATGATATTTTTGTTAATTAAATGGTAGAGGTGGCTTATTTTGTCACAGAATTGTCACTCAAATTTCTCCTGATTACTTTCATTTAGTGGATTAAAAAAATAATATCTAAAATTTTTATGTACTGTGATGGTTTGGAGCTGTATGTACCTCAGAAAAACATCTAATCCATTCCTGTGTGTGTGAACCCACTGTAAGTAGGAACTTTTGATGAAGTTAATTCAGTTAAGATGTGGCCCACCTCCGTCAAGATGGTCTTAAATCGTTATTACTGGAGTTCTTCATAAGCAGAATGAAATTCAGACATAAAGAGAGACAGCCACAGGAAACAAGAAGCAGAAATCACTGGAATCTGGAACAGAAGGGAGAGACCAGGAGACACTGCCATGGGACTTGCCATGTGACAAACTAAGGACCAAGACTGCCAGCAGCCAGCCCGAGAATGCCACAGTCGTCGGGAAGAAAGCATTGTCTTGATGATGCCTTGATTTGGACATTCTGCCAGCTTCAAACCGTGAGCAAATAAATTCCCATTGTTTCACCCAACCCATTTCATAATATATGCTTGAGCAGCACAGGAAACTAAAATGGTACATAATTCACTTTATTTGTAATTACACCAGAGTGAAGATACAGAATTATTCACAGTACATTTCTTTACTCTATTATTAACCTATGTTTCTCTGAGGAGTTTTGTAGCTTTTTAAGAGCAATAATCTTCCCTTAACTAACAGCAACTGAGATGAGGAAGGTGAAGAGTAGAGAACTAAGGTAAAAAAGGGGAAGTGGGGCATATATCTGTGAAGTTGCACATTAAAAAAAGTCTTGAAAGGCCTTCTAAAAAAAAAAAAGTACTTTCCACTGGGATTAGTTCTGAAGTAAAGAGTAGCTAAAGTTATATTTTCTAGCAAAAATTGGATAGTAACTTTTCCAAATGGAACCAATTACCAGAGCTATAGTATATGATGGTGAGTGAAAAAATCAAATGAAAGCTTTCTACCTGGAAAAGCTGCGTTTCAGCACATACTTCTACCTCCGTTAGACAGAGTGGAATGAGGCTCAGGGTATAGGACTATGAATTTGGTTCAGCCTTTTATTTGTTTAGGACTCTGAGCCTTGTCTCTTAACTGCCTCCCCTGACAACCAATTGTTACTTCTTGTCTTCTGTTAGGATGTGCATTGACTCCCTTTAGATCACTTAACCAAAGAAAAAAGTTCAGTGACACTCAAAACATTTTTTTTATTGTATTAAAAAATTATATAGTGGAATTTTAAAATATTTTTCATTGTAAAACAACAATAGAAGTTCAAATTTAACTTATTTGAACAATTAAAAATTAGAGCCACCCTTCTTCATTTTCAGGTCACTTAATCAGATTTCTCTAATTAGGCTTATAATGTTTTACCAAGAAAGGCTGTTTTCTGTTCATTCATTCAAAAAATACTAAATGAGGCTGGCTATGTACAAGACACCTATTAATGAAGATATTTTAGCAAAACTTTATTGAATATGCCTCTAGAATTAACTCTGCCAGGATTAAGAGTGGTTATTTTTCTGTTTCTTTATTCTTTTCTGTTATTTCTGAATTTTATTTCATATTTTTCTTTGTTTCTTCTCTTTAAAACTTTGGACATTAAAGGAGTATATAAAGCAAAAAGTGAACATTACTTTCACACCCCCAATCCCACTCACTAGAGGTAACCACTGCACCAGTGTGAGTTATATCCTTCTGTTTTCTTTCCTCCTGTTATATGTGTGCATAGAAGAAAGTATTATTAATTACACGTACATATACATTTAACCACATAGGCAGTGTTAGGAGTTAGAGGAGGGGTAGAGTATAGTTGACAAATCACATCCTACCTACTGTCTATAACTTTTTTCCTTTAATTCTATATCATATAGATCTACCTTGTTGGTTTTAATGATTGCATAGTAATTTATAGTATTGATATACCATTTCCAGTTATTTTCAGTTTTTCACTGAATGCTGCAGTGAACCTTTTTGTACTTGTTTTAGTTTCCTAGGTTGCTTAAAGCAGATGCCATGAAATGGATTGACTTAACAATGGGAATTTATTAGCTTACAGTTTGAGGCCGAGAAAATATACAAATCAAGCCATCACCAAGGTGATACTTTCTTCCCAAAGACCAGGTGCTGGCAATCCTTGGCTCCTCTGCCACATGGCAAGGCACATGGCAGCATCTGCTGGTCTCTCCCTTCTCTTCCAGGTTTCCTTGCTTTCAGCTTCTTGGTTCCATGGCTCGCTCTCTCTTTGTCTGAATTTCACTCTCTTATAAAGGCCTCCAGTAATAGGATTAAGACCCATCCTGAATGAGGTGGGTTGCACCTTAACTAAAGTAACCTCATGAAAAAGGTCCTACTTACAGTAAGTTTACACTCACAGGAATGGATTAGGTTTAAGAACATGTTTTCTGGGGTACATACAACTTCAAACTACCATAGTACTTATACACATTCTGCAAGAATACTTATTATACCTTTACAGATTTTCTGCAGAAAGTGTAGGTGTTAACTTAATAAGAAAAAAAGTTTAAAGAAAACAAGAAAGCCCAAGTTAAGTAACTAACTGACATCACAGGACATGTTAACCCATTGCCACTATGGCATTCTGTCAGGTTGTTGATTGAATACCTGTTTTGGAATAAACATAGAAATTATGAAAGAGCATACATATCATATGGAGTAGAGAGAAATGTGGTAGATATCCCAAACTGTTGTTTTTCTGGCTCTAGATAAAACCTTTTATACACTCTTTTTGTATTTTTCAATAATTTGCTCTAGCCAACAATACTGAGTACCTGTTATATATAAATTCTATGCATACTGGTGTTGCTTTGGATTCTAAAGTCTTCTCCGCATCACAGTCATATATGTAGCTGCCCTTATTTATCTTCCTAAAACACTGCATTGCACATATAACCCATTATTCCAACATTTTGAGTGGTGAATTTAACACAAAAAAGTATATTTGGAGTCAAAAGTCAATGTTGTCCATTCAAGGCTGCTTTTCTCTCTAAAATCAGAACCAAAATAAGAATATCTGTGATTAGTCATACTATTTTTTGTTTTGACCTACTCCCTACTATGAAATAAGAGTATGGATATTGAAAAGGAAGAAATAAAGCCACAGATTTGTTCTATACATAATTGTATGTAGAAAATAAATCAATTAAAAGACTTATCAAATTAATAGTAGTTTAGATAAATGGCAAAGGCGAGTTGAATATGCAAAACTCAGTAACTTTCTCATATTCTAGCTTTAACTGTTAGAAAAGATAATGAAAAAAGATCCCCAAAATATTAAACAGTAGAAAAGGATCTTGAATAAAAGGAAATGATCAATATGAGTAAAAGGAAATGATCAATAAGTGAAATCTTATTGTATCTGTTGTATTCAAATACAGGAATGTGTTCCTAATGTTTAAAACTTTTAAAATTAAAAAAAAATTCCCAGATTCGTAATGCAGTGCCAGTCAGAATTTGAATGTTTTTTTTTCTTTTTTCTTTTTTCTTTTTAATTTTGTTTATTCAACAACAAATTCTTACTGAGTGCTATGTGCCAGACATTATTACAGACCTTGGGGGATACACCAGTAAACAAAACAGACCTAAAAAAAATTCCTCCCTTCATGGAGCTTTCTACACTCAAGCTGGATGAGACAGACAATAATAATAGATGTAGTAAATAAAAAATCATAAAGCATGTTAAAAGGTGATTGATATTTTGGGGGGATTGCACAGAGAAAGGGGAATTGGAAATTCTGACGGGGGAGAAAGTTGTGATTGCACATGTAAGGCCTTGAAGAAGATAGGGACACCTGGGTGAAGAGTGTTTCAGACAGAGGGAAGAACCACTAGAAAAGCCCTAGAGTGGGGCATTACTAGGTATTGGGAGAAGAACAGGGAGGCCTGGTGGCTGAGTGAAGGGAGAAGAGATGCGGAGAAGTTGGGATGGGGGTAGGGTGGACAGATGATATAGAGCCTTGCAGGCTATTACAAGAAATTTATCTCTTATTCTGAGGAAAATAGGGAGCTATTAGAAGGATTTGCTGAGAGGAGTGACATACTCTGACTGCTGTTTTAATTAGATCACTCTGGTTGCTGTCTGGCAAATAGACTGTAGGGGAAAAGGATAACCAAGGAGACCATTTAGGAAGCTGTTGTATTAATCCAAGCAAAAAATACTGGTAGGTTGCACCAGTATGGGTAGGAGGAGATAGTTGGATTCTGGATATTTTTTGAAAGTAGAACTAACAGAATTTCCTGACAGATTGGATATGGGATGTAAAAGGAAGAGAGGAGTCAAGCATGACTTCAGAGCTTTTAGTGTAAGCATTTGCAAGAATGGAGTTGCCATCCAGTGACCCAGGGAAGTTTCCAAGTGGAGCATCCCATCTACAAGTATCTATAAATAATGTTCCACATCACGCAAACAATCAAAAGCTTCTGCCTTGGCTGGAGGAACCCCAGAGAATCCCTTGGATTCAGTCAGACTGCCCAGACGCTTCCTACACTGATCTCAAAACTATTTCCTGAGATCCTGTGTGTGTGCACACGTTCTCCTCCCACCATGTCCCCACACTCCTTCTTTTCTCTCTTTCTCCTCTTTAGCTCTCTGTCGTCCCCCCCCCCTCTCTCTCTCTGTTTCTCTCTCTTTTCTCCCCACCCCTTTCTCGCCACAGTGGTCCTTCAAGCTTTAGACATGGTTCTGGAGAGTCCCCTCCAGGTGTTGAAGGGCTCACATTACTGCAGTCACCTCTGCTGCCTCCCCAACCCATGCCAGTGGTATCCTCTCATGTTGCCACCGGGTGGCAATGCACTGCTGAACACAGAGACGCTGGGACCTGCCCTACTACTCAGTTGAGGTAGGAGAAGGCTGAACTTTTAGGATATCTGATACAGTGGAGATTTCTAGTATATATTACAGATGAATCTGGCATGGCAAGGGTGAGGAGAGGTGGTCTCTCCTATTTTGGAGAACATGATATATCATTGCTAGGGATGGTTTTCCTTTCCTGAATTTGAAAAGATTTTGTATGGCCTTGGAGCAAAGTCTTTCCAAATTCTTTTATTTAACAGAATTTATTCACCAACCCCCCTTCCAAAGTTGTACTAGAATATTTGTTTCATATGGTCTTTGTCTGAGATAGGTAGAACAGCTTTCTAGAAGTTTTGCCTTCCCCAAAGTATAGTGTTTCTTAAAAATCAAAAGTGAATATTGATTGAGCAGTTTCTGAGTACAAAACTTTGGACTAAGTTTTATGAGGAATACAAGTAAGGAAAGGAAATGTCCTTTTGCCTCAAGAAGTTTTTGGCTAACTGGAGAGGCAAAAGCCTGAATACTAGATACTTTAGGAGTTAAAGGTTAAGAATTCAGGTCACTGGGCAGTACTAGTGAATGAAAAATAATAAAGGCACCAGATATTTCTGAAGACTGGGTTGTGGGATGGGACTGAAACAGGTTGGTATCTTGGTTAAAGTCTGCCTATGGAATTTTTAGACTCCTAGACCCACTATCCTACCTAGGTAAAAACAAAACAAACAAACAAACAAAAAAAAACCTCAAGCTTTACCCCCTGGAGAGGTAGAACTGAAGAGGTTTTGGCTTTGAACACCAAGCCAAATTTAGGTTTAAGATGAGACACTGTCCTGAAAACAAGGGACTTAAAAGTTAATAGCTACCCATGTGCCCCCAACACTCCTCAGTTAGGCCCCTGTCCTGATCAGTTCTCAGAATGCTGTCAGCTACATTTATATCTCTCAGGCAGGAGACTGAAGAATAGCTTTGAAGAAATTGATGTGCCTAAGAGAACAGATCTATAGATTCAGACGCTTGGGATTTCCCCCAATGAAATGGCCACTCAGCACCCAGAGTTTCTCGTCTGCCTTTGAATGCCTCATTCTTTTAATATGAACCAGGATTTCTCTATCTTGGCACTATGGGTATTTTGAACCAGATAATTCTTTGTTATAGTGGGCTGTCCTGTGCAATAGGATGTGTAACAACATCCATGGCCTCTACCCAGTAGCTCTCTCCTCCCCCACCCCCAGATCTTGGCAACCAAAAGTCTCTCCGGACCTTGCCACATGTACCCTGGAGGGAAAGTCTCCCCTTCCCCCTTAAGAATCCCTGGTTTGAACCACATCCGGAGTTTACAAGACGTTAGAGGTTAGGGAAACCTCTAATATAAGAAAACCAAAGCCAACAATCAGAGAAAGGAAAGAAAAGGAATCAGAGAAAAAGGCAATGTAGTAGCTGGTTAGGGGTGAGGGAAGGGGAAGCTTAAAAGTAAACAATATCTTCTGAGAAATGAGAGGCACTGAATCCTTAAAGAATGAGATCTTTAAAATAAACAAAACTCATAGAACAAGCAAATCCCTTGGTTATTAAAATTTTGATTACAGGAATGAAAAAAAACAATAAAGGACTGGAAGATCACTTTGAAGAACTCTACCATAAAGCAGAACGAAAGACGAGAACAGTAGAGAATAAATAAGAAAATTAGGTGATAAAGCTGGGTGTTGTAGGTCCACTACCCAGAAAGAACAAGAAAAAACAGAAAACTTATTTAATAAAAAAGTGACGACCTAGAAAAATTCCCCGAACTGGAAGGACATGACCTTCAAATTAAAAGAACTATCCCCAAACTAATTAAACCATAGCCACACAAAATATATTATCATACAGTTTCAGAACTAGTCATAAAGATACCAGAAGCTTCTAGAAAGAAAAGGAAAAGGTGTCACATGGAGAGGGGGTCAGTGTCCAAATGGCATTCAGAACAAAGGTGGAACAATGTCCTTAAGCTGATTCTCTGTATTTCTTTTCACAGAGCATGTGCTCCACCAAAACAAGGTGATCCAAGAAGGAGGAAGATTCATTTCCCAGAATCTAGCCTCCAGTCCAGGGAACAAATTGAGGGAATTCCCAGGGTGGCAGCAAAGGAAGTTGTAGGATGATGACAGAGGGCCTGGCAAGCAAGCCTTGGGGAGTGGAGCAAGGGTACTGAAGACTCCAGAAGGGATTCACCAAGAGAGATGAAAATAAATTATCCCATGTATTTGTACAAACTGAAAGTACCATATGAACTTTAAAACCATATATATGTGTTCTTTTTCTTCTAAAAAATAAAGGACATTAAGTGCTTTGAATTTAGGGAAAGGAGAGATCTCTGTGAGCTGGAGTGTTGAGGTGGGGCTGAGGGCTTCTCCAGAAAGGTAGGGGGAATTTGAAGGAAGGCAGGACAACATGGAGGAAAGTGAGGAAATTTGAAAATACAGGACATGTTCAGACAAATGGAGGGTGTGTTTAGACAAGAATCGTGATAGGATATTGGTAAAGAAATTTGTTAAATTATGAGGTAAATTATTTCAGTTTTAGATATCTGAGATCATCTTAGAATATTTTCATTTGCAGAAAGAATTTAGGTGATCTGATATATTTTAAGTTTGAAAAAAAGGGTAGAGGGATTACTCTGGGTTGTGGGTAATAGTTGATTTTTGTTTTCATCTTTAAACATTTTTCTGTATTTTCTAAGGCTACAATCAGAAAACAATAAAAATTATTTTTTAGAAAGAAAACTAAGAAGAGATTAAAAGTCCCGTAGAAGTAATAACCTATTCATATGAATTATTTATTTTCTAAAGAAGTAACCAAAGACTATAAGCAACAATATTTTTCTTATTCAGTTTTATTGAGATATATTCACATACCATACAGTCATCCAAAGTGTACAGTTTGTTCACAGTACCATCATATAGTTGTGCATTCGTCACCCCAATCTATTTTCTGAACATTTTCCTTGTACCAGAAAATGTGAAAATCAGAATAAAAAAATAAAAGTAAAAAAGAACACCCAAATCATCCCCCCCACCGTATTTTTCATTTAGTTTTTGTTCCCATTTTTCTACTCATCCATCATACACTGATAAAGGGAGTGTGATGCACAAGGCTTTCACAGTCACACTGTCACCCCTTGTAAGCTACATTGCTATACAATTGTCTTCAAGAGTCAAGGCCACAGGGTTACAGTTTGATAGTTTCAAGTATTACTTCTAGCCATTTCAATGCATTAAAACCTAAAAAGGGTTATCTATATAGTGCATAAGAATGCCCACCAGAGTGACCTCTCAACTCCATTTGGAATCTCTCAGCCACTGAAACTTTATTTTGTTTCATTTTGCAACCCCCTTTTGGTTAAGAAGATGTTCTCAATCCCACAATGTCAGGTCCAGATTCATCCCTGGGAGTCATATCCCGAGTTGCCAGGGAGATTTATACCCTTGCATGTCAGATCCCAAGTAGAGGGGAGGGCAGTGAGTTCACCTGCCAAGTTGGCTTAGCTAGAGAGAGAGGGCCACATCTGAGCAACAAAGAGGTACTCAGGGGGAGACTCTTAGACACAATTATAAGCAGCTTTAGCCTCTCCTTTGCAGTGATGAGCTTCACGAGGGCAAGACCAGTGATACAGGGCTTGGCACATCAAACTGCCTGTCCTCAACGTTTGTGAGAACACCGGCAACAATCCAGGTGAGGAAGCCCAACACCTCTGCATTTTTCCCCAGCTTCTCAGGAGGGCCCTGCATATATATTTTTATTCTCTGTCCAAATTGCTTTGGGATGTGTCTCTATTTCACACTAACCTATGCAAACCTACCAGGTCTCACTTCCTATTCAAAGTTCAATGTAATTGTGGCGTTTGAACAAACTTTATGAGTTTAAATTGTTTAGGAAATATAGATCTTGCACCAACTAAACATCTCTTCCCTTGGTCTCACTTGCAATTTGGAGTTTTAAAATGCAGTCAGTATAGTCCTTTACCCTTTGGCCCAATTTGCCCTAGTTCTAACCACATCTGCTTCATTCATATCTCTAGTTGAAGTCTGGGCTGTTTCAGCTTTTTTAACAGTTGCTCTCTGTGCTAATACTGACATTCATATCTGCTGAGTTCTAGCTGAGTTTCAGGTGTCACACAGATACCCAAAGTTCTAGGGATCAATCAGGTTATACACAGAGGGTTCAGCATGTCAGAATCTGGAGACAGCCATTACAATTCAGGAATAGATGTGACTGCTGTAAGAGCTTACAATCTTCGGACCGTTACAATAAGCACTCCCCTGATAAGCTGTGCTCTAAGGTTCAATTCTGAGTTTACATATTGTAATTAGTCCATATTGGTGAGGCATTATAGTGTTTGCCTTTGTTTCTGGCATAGTTCACTCAAAATGCTGTCTACAGGTTCCGTTCACCTCATTGTGTGTCTCACAGCTTCACTCCTTCTTGTAGTTGCTCAGTATTCCATTGTATGCACACCCAGCAGTTCACCATTCTGTTCCACAGTCAGTGTACCCTTAGGCCACCTCCACCCATTGCAAATCATGCACTCTCTCTCCACAAACACCAATGTGCAAATGTCTATTCATGTTCCTGCTCTCAGATCCTCCAAGTAAATTCCCCCTAATGAGGCTGCAGGACCTTAAGGCACCCACATACTTAGCTTCCTGTGGAGCCACCCAACTGTCCTCCAGAAAGGCTATACCATTCTGCCTCCTAATCAACACTAAGTATGTACATCCCTCTCTCCATGTTTTCACCAGGACTTTTATCCCTGTTTTTATTTTTTCACACAATTTTATAGAGCTCTATTCACATGCCATATAATTATCCACAGCGTACAATCAGTTGTTCACGGCATCATCATACAGTTAAGCACCATCATTTTGAGTCTAGTAAACTTATATTTTAGAAGCACACAATATTTTTTCTGTCACTTTCATAAATGGGGATTCTTTTGATTTACAACTTTTAGGCCGTGTTTATGGTAGGGGGAGTGTATACAGGACTTATCAGTGAGTAGCTCTGAAATTAACATGACATGCTTTCATTTAACAACACCTACTATTTCCACAAGGTGGGGTGCTAACTTCACACAATAGACTGATACTGGACAGTGTGCTAAGATTTCTAAATATAATACATTTGGAGTCTACCTTTCATAATTCCCAAGCAGTTCTAAAAGGAATATTTTTAAAGTACATAACTGCAAGGGTCTTGTTTCAGTTTGTATACTATATATTACAACTTGTGACTTTGCTAATTACATTTTCAGAATGTGGCAAGTATATATGTATACTTTTCCTCATGGTGGATCTTAACTATATTCAGTTTTAAGTAAAAGTATCTCAGAGTGAATTTCTAAATAAGAAAATCTGCCAACAGAGATCCTGATGCGGCTATTTCAATGAATAGATAATTATTTTCAAAAAAGTATATCAGGTAGATGTATATATGTTTCTAAAATATTTTAAATAACTTATTCTCTTAAATTCCTTCCTAAATCTTAATTATCCCCTCCTCTATCTCTAGAACAAAGGAAATTTAGGTTAAACTTTCTTTGATTCAGATTCTGAATTGATGGGATTAAAATAACTATGAATAACATATTTCAGTTTTATCAACCTTGTAATTTAACCAATTTCCTGTGCCAGTTAAATTTGTAAAAAATTCTTACAATATGCAAAGCAGTAAAATTTTACAATATGAAGATGTTGTTTATCCATTTTACAGCAAATTACAGACATCCCAGTAACTATTATTTGAATTTAAATGACCCACTTACATAAAAAGTATACTTTTTTAAATTGGCACTTATACTAAGGACACAAACATACAATAATTTCTTTTTGTCACTGTTTTAAAATCAGGATTTGGCCTGTTTGGGAATTCCCTCCATCCTTTCTTTTACACAAATGGGGGCTCTTGGTCTTTTGCAGCCATTAGGCCCTAAGGAATAATTCTAGAGCCTGGCAGTTAAAGTCACACCAGGGACAGCATACAAGTGGTGAGGCTGTGATTTACCTCCAGTTTTAGTCAGGGTTGACCAAAGAGCTAAGCGTGGGAAGGAAGTGAAAGAGGAATGATGGGCCTAAGGAGTAGTTCACTTGTCTTTAAGTATCTTCAAGTAGATGCTCAATTCATAGTAGCTAATGAAGTGTCAGGAAATGGCATATGAGTGAGGAAGCTATGGGCTCCAGACTGGGTCCTGCTGATAACCAGCTCTGTGACCTTGGGTAAGTCAAGCTCTTTGGCCCTCAATCTTCCACTGTGAAATGAAGAGACTTGACTTGAGAGCAGGGATCCTTAACTAGCCACCATGATCCCACAACTGGCTCTTGGGTCTCACTAGGCAAAGACAAAAGAGGCTGCCCCAGGCAACATCACTCTAGGACAAGCCAGAGCCTGCCTAGAATCAAGATTTCTGAATACAGCTTTTTCCTAGATTTCCAGTTGGCTTACTCTGTCCACCCCTCTGCTAGGTCAACCCATTGCCCCAGTTCCAGGTACAAACCCTGCTTGCCTCCATTTCTGCTTGAAAAAGAATGATCACCTGTACATGTTTTCTAACATTGATATATTTTGTGCTTAGAGAGCATTTTACTGACTGAAAAATTATGCTCATAATCAGACCACAGTGAATAATGATATGCTCTTGGTCTGTTTCCCCTCCTACATTCTTTTCCTTGCTCAGAACAATACCATTCACCTCGGCTGGAAATCTGAGAGTTACCCCAATTTTCCAGTCTCCTTAAATCCCTCTTCCCCACTGTTTTGCCCTCTCCATTCCTTTGCCTTAGTGCTACAGCGCTCCTTTAAGCCTTCACCTTCACTTTCTTGGTATATTTCAGTGATCTCCCAAATGATTTCCGTTCTCTGGTCATGCTCCCATCCCTCCCATCCATATTCCTCATAACTGCCAGTGTGATCTTTCTCAAATGCAGATCTCGTCACATTACTTCCTCTTTTCATTATCCTTCAGTGGCTCCCTGTTGCCTTTAGATTCAGTACATACTCCTTAGCGTGGCTTCAAAGGCCCTTCCTCTCCAACTCCATTTTCTGCTGCTCTCTGCCTTCTTCCATACATGCCCAAATATCCCATGTTATTTCATGCCTCTCTTTGAACATGCTTTCCTCTACCTGGGAAATCCCTGTTTTCCCTCTGCTGTGCCTGGTTAATTCCTTACCAGCACAAGCCAAATCAATTATTTCTTCTATGAAATCTGACTTGACTTATTAACATATAATTAAGCATTCCTTATTTGGTGCTAAAATTGTATTTTATAAGTATGTCTCTCATGGTATTTATCACTTTGCAATTATTAGTGTTCCTGTTTTGCCTTGCCAGACTGTGGTGAATTCCTTGTGAATGTATTATTCACCCTTATGCTCCTAGCAATGCTCCTGTCACTGAGCATTTAATGAATAAATGAATGAATAACTGTTCACAATGAAGAGTACATCTCTGAAATCTAGTCTCATTGAAAAATTGTTTTGTCTAAGATTTTAATGTATTTTATTTTTTAAGAAAATGAAAGCAGTCCTAAACTCAAACCATTTGAAAGCTAGAAAGGTGTTTCAAATTGCAAGTGACATAAAACTAGACACAAACTGGATTAAACAGTAAAGGAAACTTACTGTCTCATGAAATGGAAAAAAATCAGCAATAGTCTTTATCTCTGGCAAGGCTTGGGTCCAGCTGCCCAGAGATATCACCAGGGATAGTAAGTGCCCCTCTACTCTCTCTTATGAGGTGTCATCTCCATTGGGCTCCCCACAGTGTCACGCTCCAACAACTTCAAACTCTCCATTAAGGTTAGAAAATTCTATAGTACCTCCTGGCTTCACATCTTTTCATTAGACTGTCTAAGGAAGAAAAGGGTATCTTATAACATGTGGGAGACAAAAACGAAGTTTTTTTTTTTCCCCAGAAGCCCCAGCAAATATCACTTGCCTCATGGTCTCCAGTTGGGTTATATTCCCATCGCACAGCTAAATATTGTGACCAAGGAGAAGGGTTATTCCATGTGGCTTAAATGGTTGGGGGTGGAGAAAATGGGGTGAAATCCCCATCTGCACCACCTGGTAAGAATGTGAGGTGAGCAAGTTAACCACGGGAAAATTGAGGTATTGTTGGCAAAAGAAGGGGCAATAAAGGCTAGGAAGAGGACAACAAATATCCGTTGTAAAGGGCTTTAGAAATCTTGTGGGCCAGGGTCCCATAATTATTTCAGGAACAAACTACTTTTTTATTTTCCTGAAGTCTGAAACCACCAGGCAAGGATGAAGCATCTCAAGGTAAAATGAGGAGTGGCTACAAGCTGTGAGGGCTTGGAACAGCAGCCTCTCTTGTCCTTGACAAGTCAGACTCAAGAGCCAGTTGTAGGATCACAGTGACTAGTTGAGGATCTCTCATCTCAACAAGGCCTCCTTGTTTCACAGTGGAAGATTGAGGGCCAGAGATCTTGCCTCACCCAAGGCAAGAGCTGGTTATCAGCAGGACCCAGTCAGGGGCCCATAGCTCCCTCACTCATGTCATTTCCTGGCACTTCTTCATTAATTGCCATGAATTGAGCATCTACCAGATACTTGAAGGATATTCATATTGAAAAAATTATTTCATGGTAAATTATGGTCATCTTGATTTCAGAATGATTGAATCATCCAACATATTTTAAAAATAATATGTACTATACATTGAATTATTAAAAAGCAGTTGTGGAAAAAAAGCTGAAACCGTTTTTGGTTGAATGAAATTTTACCATTTTAGTTTTTTGTCTTGTATCCAAGGTTCTGCAATACTGTGGCATTCATTAAATAATAAATGTATTGTATATTTCAGTGTGTGGTAGCAGCACAGAATGACTTCATAGACCACTTGATCTGCTCTATTGTGGTTTATGATGCCATCTGGATTCCTTGGTTGAATTATTTCCATCTAAATCACTATAAACTTCTATTTAGGCTGTCACAAATCTAGAGCCAGATATGTTTGTGGTTTTTAGCAGTGACGTAATTCTGGGAGATATTTTGAAAGTTACAAGTAGTCATATACTATTAGTATTTAACTCAGTATTTCACATAATTTCAGACAAACTAGAAGTCTGGAAAAAAATCCATTTCTCCACTGTATTCTTTTCTTAAGCATTCCACTTTTCTTGTCTACCTTGTCAATATTACATCTGGTTGTACATCAGTCAAGAATGTACAGGGAGTGTTGAGAAGTTCTATGGACATACAAAGTACCATGGGACATAGCCCTGTCCCTCAATTAGAGAGCTTAGATAGATAGATAAAAAGTATGTTTCCCTAAGATATGTTGTTTTTTATATGGTATGATAGAGAAAGAGAGAATCATACTTATTTGGCTTTTATATTACTACCAGTTGTGTGAGAGAGACTGGATCACACTGTAAAATGTGCATGTACAGCGGGATATAGACCTGATTGCACAGAGATAGGACTCAATTAAAATATCCTGTCTAAGAACACATAACCCAGTTTACTTCCAAGCAGGAACAATAACAACATTAGAACTTGCCAGAAGAGCTTTGGTACTTAAGGTTCAGCAGAAAAATCTGAAGATTTCTAAGCCCCTATGTTCTTATTCTGTGTTTTTCCTTTCCCCCTGAAAAGCTTCTGAACAGGGGAGGGAGCCTTTGGTAGCAGTGGTAGGTAGAGTTGGTGAACCAAATCTGTAGTACAAAACAGGTAACAAAGAACAAAGGAATAGGTGGAGGCTCATTTCCCACAGAGCTAGGCAAAGCGAAAACAGGTTCTGTGGGTTTGAAGCTGTTCATATGTAGGATAGGTGAGTTGCAAAACAAGGAATAAAAAGGAAATGGGTCAAGATGGTAGTTGGCTCTATATAAGAGCAATGGGAGTCAGGGGCAGAGCTCCCTCTGAAGTTGATTCAGCTCATTATGTATTAGGGAAGGTGGGTTCCTCAACAGTGAGACACAGAAATCCAAGAAGGGTCACAAAAGGTGAACCAGCATATTTTCAGGACACATGGAAGACCTGGGTTCAGGCCCTGTCTCTGCCACATGCTGGTTCTGTCACCCTGGGAAAATCCCAAATCTCTCCAGATTTCCCATTCCTCATCTGAGAAGTAAAAAGTTCAGATTAGTTGGCATCTTATAACCCTGAGATGTTATAAGGTAAAAGAGTCAACATTTTCCCCACTACTGTCTTCCAGCACAGACCACTGACTTGGCTTTCATAAACTGTAATGATAGTCATTTATCTGATCAACAAGTATTTACTAAGCACCCACAGTATTCTAAATAAGCACCGTTCTAGGCACTGGGGTTATAGCAGTGAATAAGATGAAGCCCCTTCCTCTCATGGTGCTTGCATTCTAGAGGAAGAGGCAGACAATAGTCTACCAAATAAATGAACAAGTAAACTTGAGGTACTGGTAAGTGCTGTGAATACAGTAAAATAATATGGTGTGGTAGAAAATGGCCATGTATTAGGGGAAGGAGCAAGTGGGTAGAATTTTCTGCTCTCAGAAGATAATGTTAAAGCTGAGACTCCATTTGGAGGAAGGAACTAGCTGTGAGACAATCTGGGAAAAAAGCAGACTGGTCAGAATGAATGGAAAAGACCCTCAGGAGGAAATGAGTTTGACATGTTTAAAGAACAGAAAGAAGACCAGTGTGGCTGGAATAAGTGAGCAAAGAGTGATTAGAGAGGTAAACTGGCACCAGATTACTGGAACTTTGTGGGCAATTGTAAGGAGTTTGGACTGAATCCTAAGTCTGGTGGAAAGCCTTGGAAAGTCTTAAGCAGGGACTGAAAGGAAGGATCTGCTTTACATTATAAAAAGATCACTCTGGCTGTGTAGAGAATGAATTGTAGGGAAGCCAGAAGAGAAGCAAAAAGACTAGTTAGGAGGCACTGTGCAATAGTCAAGGTGAGACGGTAATGACTTGGAACATAGGAATATCAGGGACATTTGGAATAAGTAGATAAATAGGGAATATATATAGAAGTTTTGGGAGAAGGAAACATGGGGGTTGCTCTGCCCCACCTGCCAACTTTGCCACCCCACTTCCACCCCTGTCCCTACCATCCCAGCCTAGATCTTCATGTCTATGCAAGAGCATCTGTTTTTGATAGAGCCTACTATTCACTTGATTGTCAGTTTCTGGCTTGGGAATGTAGAAGGAGTAGCACATTTTATTGGAGAATATGATAGTTCTGTTTTAAATCCTTTAGAAAAGCCAATGGATAGTGGAACATTTTAACAAGTATTTATTTTTTGACCCCAGTAAAATGGATTGACAGCCAATTTAGCAACCCACAGTGGCCCTCAAAGAAAGGCCCTGGGTCTCTGTAAGAATCCAGAAAAAGGTACTGACCCCATGTGAGTCATGTGACCATTCCTAAACCAAACATTAGGTCACGGATGCAGGTTTGAGGGCAAAGAATGGTAGTGGTGATAAAATGATGGGATGGGGCATCATTTATGTCCTGAATCCCATTAGTAGGACAAAAAGAGGATGAGGGAACACCACAATTACATGGAACTTTGAATAGGAAGTGAGCTATGGTGGTCTGTACAGGTGAGAGTGAAATAGCAAAACATCCCAAAGTAATTTGGGCAGAGAATAAAAATACATATTAGGGGTCCTCCTGGGGAACTGGGGGAAGATGCAGAGGTGTTGGACTTCCTCCCCTGGATTGTTACTGATGTTCTCACAAACATTGGGGACAGACGGCTGACATGCTGAGCCCTCTTGTCTTGGGGCTTGCCCCCATGAAGCTTGTTTACTGCAAAGGAGAGGCTAAACCTGTTTATAATTGTGTCTAAGAGTCTCTCCCGAGTGCCTCTCTGTTGCTCAGATGTGGCCCTCTCTCTCTAACTAAGCCACCTTGGCAGGTGATATCACTGCCCTGCCCCCTACATGGGACCTGACTCCCAGGGGTATAAATCTCCCTGGCAACACAGGATATGACTCCCGGGGATGAATCTGGACCCAGCATTGTGGGATTGAGAACATCTACTTGACCAAAAGGGGGATGCAAAATGAAACAAATCTCTTCAGTGGCTGAGAGATTTCAAATGGAGTCGAGAGGTAACTCTGATGGACATTCTTACGCACTATATAGATAACACTTTTTAGGTTTTAATGTATTGGAATAGCTAGAAGTAAATACCTGAAACTACCAAACTCCAACCCAATAGCCTTCACTCTTGAAGATGATTGTATAGCAGTGTAGCTTACAAGGGGTGACAGCGTGATTGTGAAAACCTTGTGGCTCACACGCCCTTTATCCAGTGTGTGGATGGATGAGTAGAAAAATGGAGACAAAAACTAAATGAAAAATAGGGTGGGATTTGGGGGATGATTTGGGTGTTCTTTTTTACTTTTATTTTTATTCTTATTCTGATTCTTTCTGCTGTAAGGAAAATGTTCAAAAATAGAGTGGAGGGATGAATGCACAGCGATATGATGGTACTGTGAACGGCTGATTGTATACCATGGATGATTGTTACGGTATGTGAATATATCTCAATAAAACTGAATTTTTAAAAAATGAGGATGAGGGACATTTCCCACAAGGCAAAGGTGCAGGCTAACAAAAAAATCTGTCTATAAAGGTGCCTTCATTTGGATTTCTCCAGTTACCACAACCTCCAGGGAATTCCTGGCCAAAGGACATCATTAGGGCTGAATTATGGCTCTCTGAACCTCTGTCCCATTACTTTTTCTTCAAAGGAACTTTTGTTAACACCAAAATACAAGCATTTTTTGGTATTTTTCTTCACTGACTTCTTCTAAAACTATGTAATTAAAAAAAAAAAAAAAAAAACCCTCCGAAGATTTTGATACACATGATCTGGCTCTCAGTGTTTCTTTTAAGCCACACAGAACATCAAATTCCTCAGCATCCAAATTCTGCACAGCAAGCACAACTAATCTGAGACCCTGTCCCTACTAAGATGGTTCCAAGTTCCATCCACATGACTGCAAGCCAGCATCATAGGTATAATACAGAAACAATGGCAGGAGAGCTTTTTAAGCAGTTTTAGGTACAGAATAGGATGCCTCCTCACTTGAACCTAGCAGGCTCCCTTCCTCTTTTGCCCATACTTCAAAGTCTCAGGACAGTCCTCTCTCCTGTGTCTGGTGAGAAGAGCCACAAAGGCTGAGAAGTTCCCTGAGGCCCTTATGAATGGTCATTTTCACGGAGAGATGTCTAGGCTGTCTTCCCAGGACAGGTGTTGGGGGTGAGGCCTTCTGTCTGTGATTCCTTCTCATCTCCCTGCTTGCTACTTTCTCCAACCTTTTTAGAACTTGTGCCTCTTGGCTCTGGCTGTTCATAAACTCCTAATTCCCTGCTCAGCTTAGACCTTTTCCTCTCTAGTCCCAGGAATTCCATTGAGCTCAGCCCATTTCTTGATTGACCGTCACAAATAAGGTCCCAAATATGCACTCTGAATTCCCTCCTTTCTCTTTTTTTAGTCTTAAGATGTACATCTCAGCTAGGTGATAGGAAGATGGTTAGCTGATGGTTAATGTATATTTGTCATTAATATGGCATATGTGACTATCTATCTATGGCATAATATGACATATGAATGGTTGCATCATTCATTCAATAAATATTTATTGAGCACCTGTTATAAACCAGGTGAGCACTGAGATCATAGTGGTTAATGGTCCTGGCCTCCTTGGGTACGTTATATTCTAATGGAGGAGACAGTAAGTAAATTAAAAAATTAATATTATATATATATATATGTATGTGTGTATATATATACACCAATAGAGTAAGTTATTTTAAAACATAAAGCAAGCTTGGTTATGGGGGGAGAGAAGCATGCACATATATGTGTGCATTGGAAGAGGGGTAGGGAAAGGTATTTTAGAAAAGCCAATCAAGAAAGATGCTTCTACCATAATGGTGGAGAAAGGGTGGGTAGGAAGTTGGATTTAGAGAGAAATCTCTTTTTGGTGGGATTTCTAGTTACCTTGAATTATCATTGAAGAAGGTAGAAGTGTGGGGAAGATTTTGATGGGATGTGGAGATGAAGCCCCTCTCATGTAGAGCTGTAAGCCATAGTGGCACTATATGTACCCTCCAGTCTGCCTGCCAAGCAGGGTCATGGTCCTGACTCCTTGCCCAGCTCATTTCTGATCCCCACCCACTGCTGGTCACCACCTTACTGTCTTCCTGTTTATTTCACTGGTAGAACGTTCAGCTTGGCTTTCTTCCCAATTACCACTTAAATGTTCTTCCTTGACTACAATGCAGATTCTCACATCAAACTATTTCATGCTGTTCTGAATGAATATCCATTCCTAAGACTTAGAAGAAGCTACACACAGCCCACACCTTATGAGGAATCACATACTTTATCATTTAAACCTGGACACGTCTGAGAGCAAAAGGAAGCACTATTCATCATTATGCCTGGGACAACAGGTATAAACTGGGACCATCCCCAGCAAATTGGGCTGACTGGTTATTTTAGACAGATGGCCAGTTAGCTTCAGCACCCCAGATGTAATCGAGACGGCCCTCCCCAGCCAAGCATCTGATTGGAGGCTGGGAAATTGGCTCCTTGCATGATGCATACAGAAGTCACAAGAGAGGTCTTCAAACTTTTAGTTACCAGCCTTATTTTCTTGCCCTCAGGCCTGTTTTTCCAGATTACACCTTGAAGTGCCCTCAGTTCCCACCCCAGAACATGGCCCTACTTGTTTCTATTCTCCTGAGGATGGACTAGAACTTCCTTAACCCATATTGTCTGTTTCTTCAGGCTGCTGCCTGGTATGAGGTATAGATTCTTCTTACATGTCCGGTCTTGGGAAAGCTATCTCCAGCTTCAGATACCCTTGCATAGGCCTTACTAGTCCTGGGTGTTTGCCTCCTTGGGGCTGAGATGAAATCAAAGGGGCTGGACTTCCTGAGCCAGAGTTCAACTGATCATCCTTCCTAACCCTCAGGACACTCTAGTCAAATATAATCTGGAAATGTTGTTCATTGCTTCTTTACAAAGTTATATGCTCACAGCTTTAAAAACTTAAAAGAAAATGAAAAGCGTCTTTGCTTTTTCAAAGAAAATATTTATAGATATTGAGATCAGGCCTCAAAGTTTAGAAGTAACATCCAAAAAGTTATACTAAAACCCTACTGGGTTATCTTGACTGTAATAGTAACAAGGACGTGACAGCACAATGGAATTGAATTTATTTTGTAATACAGATACACAGTTCCTCATCTGAAATTCTAAAAAGCTCTGAAAATTGAAAAAAAAAATTCAAAGTTTGTCACAAGATTGACTACAAAACATATTTGAATTGTATGAGGCTCTTTATAATCTTTATACCACATAGTGTGAATATTCATGTTTGCTGCCCAAATATGAATGTTTTTGGCTACTTCCCTAAACCCCACAGAGGATATTAAGTAATATATGATATCTGTACCATATTGCCTATCCTAAACACCTCTGACTCAAAGGGATTATGGATCTATAGTACTATTTTGCCTATTATGTTTTTTTTTTCAATTAATATTCCACACAAATTAAGCAAGCACAAACCCCAAACAAGATTCCTTACAAGTTTGCCTCCTGCTTGATTCCCTTATAGTTTGGGAAGTATTCAATATTTTTTCTAGTTCATTATTTTGTACCTTAAGCCCTTAGAAGGAAAAAACAACATTCATTTAAAAAATGATAGAGGATAACATTTTGAGTCCAATTCTCCTATTGTCTACTGGTATACTGTGGAAGGAGGAAATATCCTTTACTGTTGTATGTGGGAAGAGAGTGGTCCTTTGTGCAGCCCATTTTCACTTTGTGCTATGTAAGGGCTGTTCACATGCACTGTAAGAATATAAAGGAGGCCTCCAAACACAATTTCACACCTTTTTCTGAATGCAGAAATGCTAAGACCTGTAGTTATGTGTCTGCTACTAGTTTAGAGAAAGCCTTTTCTACTCTTTTCACAAAGGGCATATTATTCCTTAAGGCCGCAGCGGGGGGTATCAAATATTTAGTTCTTACTCCCTGGCTTAACCTGTATAATAGCCAGTCTCCAAGAAAGCCCAGTGATTCTCCCTCCTGGTGTTCATGCCCTTGTGTACATCCCTTCCATATGGAATAGGGTTGACTTATGTTACCAGTAGGTTTTCGTGGAAATGACAAAATTTGATTTCCAGGGTGAGGTCATAAAAGACATTGCGGTTTCTGCCTTGCCCTCTCTTGGATCATTCGCTCTTGGGGAAGCTGGCTGCCATGTAACAAGGACACTCATGCAGCCCTATGGAAAGGTCCACATGGCAAAGAACTGAGGCCTCCTGCCAATAGCCAGCAATAAATTGCCAGGCATGTGAGTGAGCCGCCTTGGAAATGGATCTTCCAGCCCCAGTCAAGCCTTAGATGACTGTACCCCTAGCCAACATATTGACTTCATGAGAGATCCCAAGCAAGAACCAGCTAGCAGGCCACTCCTGGATTCATTACCCACAGAAACTGTCCTAAATAATAAATATTGTTTTGGGGTAATTTGTCATGCAGCAATAGAACCAGTACACCTGGAACTATGATTCAAGGAAAATATGTTTCTCAGGTTACAAAAGTAGAAGATGGGGGACTGGTGAGCTGTATGTTTTAGTTACTCCTCCAGGAAAGTAGGTAGAAAGCCAGGAACTGCGTGGACTGGACACCACAGAGCAATCTGACTTTGGGCATACTTCATACAACACTCATGAAAATGTGGAACTGCTGAGATCAGCGAAATCTGTAAGTTTTTGCGGCCAGGGGACCCGCGCCCCTCCCTGCCAGGCTCAGTCCCGTGGGAGGAGGGGCTGTCAGCTCCAGGAAGGAGAAGGGAGAACTGCAGTGGCAGCCCTTATCGGAAACTCATTCTACTGATCCAAACTCCAACCATAGATAGACTGAGACCGGATACCAGAGAATCTGAGAGCAGCCAGCCCAGCAGAGAGGAGACAGACATAGAAAAAAACAGCACGAAAAACTCCAAAATAAAAGCGGAGGATTTTTGGAGTTCTGGTGAACATAGAAAGGGGAAGGGCAGAGCTCAGGCCCTCAGGCTCATATGCAAATCCCGAAGAAAAGCTGATCTCTCTGCCCTGTGGACCTTTCCTTAATGGCCCTAATTGCTTTGTCTCTTAGCATTTCAATAACCCATTAGATCTCTGAGGAGGGCCCTTTTTTTTTTTTTTTTTTTTTTAATCCTTTTTTCTTTTTCTAAAACAATTACTCTAAGAAGCCCAATACAGAAAGCTTCCAAAGACTTGCAATTTGGGCAGGTCAAGACAAGAGCAGAACTAAGAGAGCTCTGAGACAAAAGGCAATAATCCAGTGGCTGAGAAATTTCACTAAACACCACAACTTCCCAAGAAAAGGGGGGTGTCCGCTCACAGCCATCATCCTGGTGGACAGGAAACACTCCTGCCCATCGCCAGCCCTATACCCCAGAGCTGCCCCACACAACCCAGTGTGACGGAAGTGCTTCAAATAACAGGCACACTCCACAAAACTGGGCGTGGACATTAGCCTTCCCTGCAACCTCAGCTGATTGTCTCAGAGTTGGGAAGGTGGAGCAGTGTGAATTAACAAAGCCCCATTCGGCCATCATTTCAGCAGACTGGGAGCCTCCCTACACAGCCCAGCAGCCCAGAACCGCCCTGGGGGGACGGCAGTCACCTGTGACATAGCACAGTCATCCCTCAACAGAGGACCAGGGGGTACACGGCCTGGAAGAGGGACCCACTTGCAAGTCTCAGGAGTCATACACCAATACCAAGGACTTGTGGGTCAGTGGCAGAGACAAACTGTGGCAGGACTGAACTGAAGGATTAGACTATTGCAGCAGCTTTAAAACTCCAGGATCACCAGGGAGATTTGATTGTTAGCGCCACCCCCGCTCCCTGACTGCCCAGAAACACGCCCCATATACAGGGCAGGCAACACCAACTACACACGCAAGCTTGGTACACCAATTGGACCCCACAAGACTCACTCCCCCACTCACCAAAAAGGCTAAGCAGGGGAGAACTGGCTTGTGGAGAACAGGTGGCTCGTGGACGCCACCTGCTGGTTAGTTAGAGAAAGTGTACTCCACGAAGCTGTAGATCTGATAAATTAGAGATAAGGACTTCAGTTGGTCTACAAATCCTAAAAGAACCCTATCAAGTTCAGCAAATGCCAGGAGGCCAAAAACAACAGAAAATTATAAAGCATATGAAAAAACCAGACGATATGGATAACCCAAGCCCAAGCACCCAAATCAAAAGATCAGAGGAGACACAGCACCTAGAGCAGCTACTCAAAGAACTAAAGATGAACAATGAGACCATAGTACAGAATACAAAGGATATCAAGAAGACCCTAGAAGAGCATAAAGAAGACATTGCAAGACTAAATAAAAAAATAGATGATCTTATGGAAATTAAAGAAACTGTTGACCAAATTAAAAAGATTCTGGACACTCATAGTACAAGACTAGAGGAAGTTGAACAACGAATCAGTGACCTGGAAGATGACAGAATGGAAAATGAAAGCATAAAAGAAAGAATGGGGACAAAAATTGAAAAAATCGAAACGGACCTCAGGGATATGATAAATAATATAAAACGTCCTAATATAAGACTCATTGGTGTTCCAGAAGAGGAAGAAAAGGGTAAAGGTCTAGGAAGAGTATTCAAAGAAATTGTTGGGGAAAACTTCCCTAATCTTCTAAACAACATAAATACACAAATCATAAATGCTCAGCGAACTCCAAATAGAATAAATCCAAATAAACCCACTCCGAGACATATTCTGATCACACTGTCAAACACGGAAGAGAAGGAGCAAGTTCTGAAAGCAGCAAGAGAAAAGCAATTCACCACATACAAAGGAAACAGCATAAGATTAAGTAGTGACTACTCAGCAGCCACCATGGAGGCGAGAAGGCAGTGGCATGATATATTTAAAATTCTGAGTGACAAAAATTTCCAACCAAGAATACTTTATCCAGCAAAGCTCTCCTTCAAATTTGAGGGAGAGCTTAAATTTTTCACAGACAAACAAATGCTGAGCAAAAGTAATATATGCTTGTTGCAAAGTTCAAACATTGATATGTATGATCTGGAAAATTAAATTATCCTTTAATGCCATTGCCTCTCTTTCTACAGTTTGTGGCACATAGTTCTACATTTTCTCCATGCAAATATTAATATGTGTATATATGTATATGCACACACACATATGTATGTGATTATTTTGTTAATAGACACTGTGTCATATAAAGCATACTGTCCTGCAAATTGTATAATTCACTTCATAATTTATCTTGAGACATTTCCCATGTAAGCTCAAATAGTCAATGTCATTTGTTATCATATCTCCATATATTTTATTGTATGGATGTCTCCATTTCCCTGCTGAGGGATATTTGGGCTGTTTCCAATTTCAGCAGATACGGTGATGTGGATGAGCATGTAGTTAAATCCTGGGATATACTTCTGGAAGCTAAAATACTGGATCAAGGGTAGACAAATTTTAGTACCACACTAATGTCAGGTGTTAATAATACGGTGATATATGGGAACTCTGTGTTTTATGCATGATTTTTCGGTAAACCTACAACTTCTTTTTTTTTTTTAAAAAAAAAGAAAAAAAGGAAAACACAATTTTAAATTCTGATAGATATTTCCAAACTGTCCTCCCAAAAAGTTGAACCAATTTATTTGCCCATGGGAATGTGTCTGTTTCCCTACACCCTCAGCAACACTGGGTATCTACAATCTTTGCCAATCATGTAGGTGAAAAATGACTAATTGTTTTATTTTGTGTTCAGTAATTAACCATCTTTTCATATGTTTATTGATTGCTTGCATTTCTTTTGTTTGTAATTACCTGTCCATCTTCTTTGCAGATTTTGTTACCAGGTCATTTGTCATTTATCTATTGATTTGTAATAACTCTTTATATGTTAAGCCCTTTGCCTAAAATATATTGTATAGAAATTTCCCCCAATTTATTGCCAAACTGATTTTAACATTTTTGAATCATATTTAGGAGCTTTTCTGTTGTAACCAAATGATATATTATATAAACTAGGCATGAAATAGACTTTTATAACTCTAATTTAAAAGGTTTATCTTGGGACATTTCCCATGTAAGCTCATATAGGTCTGTCATTTGTTATCATATCTCCAAATATTTTAAATAAGAAAAATATATTGGGAAGATTTTAAACAAGAAAGCATTTCCTATCCCTAAAACACTAACTGTTATTACATTTAATTTTGGTATCAGTGACCCAGTTGATTTGGATTTTTAAAATTTTCTAGTATACGACTCACCGAATTCCAAGAAGCCGTGAGGTTCAGCAGTCCTGGCTCTCCACTGTGCTCACCACCTTGTACTCCATGCTGTACTCCTTGCCCCTGACTTACAAACTGAAGCCAGATTTGGTAAGTAAGACCATCACTAAGGAGAGAGAAAGTAACTCACCTGTGGGTTCTTTATTAGTAAGAGAACATACAGTTTTCTTAAACAGCTGCCATTTATCAATGTGCCAGGTACTGTACAAGACCCTTTACTAATGCTAAAAATTATCATTTGAATGCACTTTGTTCTGAAAGAGGTGAGCAATTTGCCTTCTCTTTCTAGCTCTAACCTGAACTCTAAATTGGCCTGCCCTTACCTGCCACGTGCCTTGTGGCAGTAAGCCCTAATACTACAGTTTCTGGAACCAGTTTGTGTGCCTCTTCACCTGTGGGTCATGAGCTGACATCATGTGCTTGTCAGCCAGAGAAGAGCCAATTCTTCATTCCTTTTCAATAGTCTTTCTCATTTTTGCCAAGTTTATTTACCAAATATGGTACATAGTGGGCAGAATGTCATACACACTCAGGTTTTTATAGGAAAGTAGTGCAGAAAAGAGAAATGTGTAAAGTTAATTAGTGCCCACTGTGTTCTTTTCTATAAAGGTCTTAAGTTCTCTGTGGTCTGTAAGGATGAGGTTCTGTTATTAAATTCCTAATGTACTTCAACAGACAATTCAGATCAGTGGATATGTTATCACAGTAGTATATGGAATTCTTAATAATACTCTCATTCCTATTTAAGGCAGAATCCATTAACTGGCATAGCCTGAAAGGAAACTTTTGCTTGCTTTCCAGATACATGAATTCTGGCACAGTGTACATTATTCTCATGAATTGTTGAACAGATTTTTGTTTAGCTATAGTGATTTTAAAAGATCTCTATCAGTTTGGTCATTGCATTTCATCAGCTGGATTGCAGTTCAAGTCCCTCTTTTGGATGAGAATTTTTGAAATCTGAGTTTTCTACATGAGTAGTTTAGATTGTCTTTAAAAGATATAATTCATATTCAACAGAATGCACAGATCTTAAGTGTACAATCTGACCCACATTCCAATCAAGATATAGAACATTGCCCCCACCCCAGAAAGTTTTTGACTTCCCTTCCCAGTCATCCCCTGCCTCAAAACAACCACTGTACTGATTTCCATCACCATAGATTAATTTTACTTAAATATCTTTTTAAATTTTTGACAAAGTAAGTTTATCTCAGTGTACCAGCCACACTTTTACTGCATGGAATTCAAATGTTTCTCTAGAAGGTCATTGGTACCCTGAAAAAGTTTAACTTATTTATTTCCCAAATGGAAGGAGGGAAAAAAAAAAGGGTCTTAACATTTTAAACTGGAAACTTAGCATTTTATAACTGGCAACAGCTGGAACATGGTAACATTAGGACCCTAAGGAGTTAAGGCTCCGATGGAAATATTGACATGATGGATGATGTCTGCCGTGGACAAAGCCTAAGTATTTGATATCCTGTGTAGTGGATATCCAGGAACTGACTGGGTGTGGACACTTGGTTTCAGTCCCACTGTTGCTTTTATTTTATTTTAGTCAATTCCCTTGTGGTCCTCAGTTCTTCGCCTTAAAACTAGAGGATTAGAATCGATGTCCTCTCAGTTTCCTTCTAACTTAGACTAAACTTTTATGAGCTCCATAAATTTCCTTGCAAAAAGTGGAAGGAAAAAAAAATATATTATGTTTCTAAAGGAATAAGAGGAGACATGTGGGGGGTGTGAAATATTTATTTCCATTTTAAACTGAGTTAGTTAAAAAAAATTATTTCAAAGCTTTACATTATTTGGTAAGCTACTTTGATATGATTAGCTTCACAAAATGGACTCCCACTTAATGAAATTCCTTGCCTTTTTTACTACAGTGAGAGCGCAGCTACAACATGCAAATCTATCCTGTATTCATCACTGGATTTCTTTTGACTCTTATCACAAAGCACTAGTCCTTCTATACTTTAAAAAAGTGAAAGAAAAACTCACTCTTGGAAAGAAGAGCAGGTCCTTGAGCCTTAAACTACCTGGGTTGCCTGAACAGCCAGCTGCCTTTCTGCTTTGCTTTATCTGTGTGCACCTACCTGAGTTAGTAAGCCTGCTGATCCATTCAACTGTCTCTCTCCCTCGCTTTGTTAGCTATAAAATACAAATAAAGATACTTTTCTTATTGTTCCATAGCGAGCACTAAATGATTGAATATTTACATGGTTTCAAAATGGAAATACCATGTGGTGCAGAATAGCTAACATTTATTGAGCACTGACATGTGCCAGAAGTACATTGTATTCATGCTGTATGAGATAAGTAGTACAGTTATTCACATTTTATGGATGGGGGGACTAAGGCTCTGAAGTTGCTTGCTCAGGGTTTGCATATAACCAATAAATAGATTAGAATCCAGGTCTCTGATTGCAAAGCCCAAGACCTTAACTACTGAACTGTATGCCACCATTTCTGGCTCACACCATGCAGATATATTTATTCTTTCATATGAATCAAGAAAAAAATTAATAAATTACTATTTGGGGTTTATTAAACATCTTTTCCCCTAAATAATAGATAAAAATAAAATATCCCAGCAACTCAAATTATGCCAGTTTAATACAGACTGACCTGATTGAATCATGATAGTACAGATTTCAAAATAGAAATCAAATATTATTTGTCAAAAATAAAATATTTTAAAAACTCAAAATGGATAATAAAAATAAGAGGGAATGTTATTTCTAAAGAAGTAGGTTTACTTAACAGGTTTTACCATCATCAAAAATGGAATTTGAATTCAAATTTACCAGTTTCCTATTAAAGCAAATCATTTATCAATATGTCTCAATTGATTTTTTGGATGAGATGGTAGCCTAAAGCCTCCGGTTATTTTGAGAAAAAAATTGTGTAAATCTGTTTATTGAGCTTATATTAAAAATCATGCTTGTTTTGTCCAAGTCAATTATTAGGTCAAAGACCTTTCTTAGAGAAAATTTGTAGACCTTATTTTTCAGACTCACCTCTAATCCTTAACAATTATTGGAATGGGTGATTTCTTCTTTTACAGGATCATTAAGTACTTTTTAGGTGATTCTGATATTTTAGATATCATGTTTTTCAACAAAGTTTTATTTTTATAGGGCTTTGCCAAACATCTGTGAATGCATCTGTGAAAAGTCATAAGTTTCTAAGACTGTTCTTCAGTTTAAATAGATAATAGGACAGAAAGCAGATCAATGGTTTCTTGAGCCTGGGGACAAGGGAAGAACAAAAGAACAGGAACATTTTTGAGTGAGGAACTGTTCTGTATCTTGGTGGTGGTGGTGACTTGATTATAAATGTTTATAAAAACTCATACAGCTATTTTATTGTATTTGAAGTATATCTCAATATATATAAATTTTTTTAAAAGATAACATGGATTAAAATGTGTATCATTGCCCAAACCAACAAAACATTTGGCTTCCAGTAGCCATGTATATGGTATTTAACTGTCTTTGAGTGAAAGTGTGATTTGATGAGTCATTGCTTGCCACTTTCTTGGCACCTAATCGCTGCAGTGTTTATAAGGCCTAGAGAAGTGGAACAAATACTTGAATTGAGTTGACAGCATTTGTCTAAAATTTCTGATGTAAAATCAAAATCTTACATAAAATCAGCAACTTTATATAAAAAATCTGAGTCAGGGTGCATCAGTTGTAGCCAAAAAATGACATATTTCATTATATGAACTAAAATCTCTGGTAATTTCAACCACTTCTTATTCTGTGTTTGTCTTTCTGTAACCTTGGAAGCAGCAAGCAGATTTAGTTAGATTTGCAAATGCACTACCATATGCTTGCTTCATAGGCTAGTCTTATCATCCTAAAAGTGGCAGCTTTTAAAAGTATATGTCGAATGCCTGTTCCATGCCATTTTCCCACTTGGCTATCTAATGGGTATCTGCAACTTATTTGCGCTAAGACCAAATTTCCTTATTTCCTACTGAAATCTTAGTAAATTTGCTTGAGTCAATACCCAGGAGACATCCTTGATTTCTCTTTCCTACTTTTACTTGCCACATTCTATAGCAAGTCCTACCAACCATGTCTTTAAAATTTATCCCGAGTTGGTCTACTTCTTTCCATCCTCACTGCCATCATGCCATCCCACCCTCCATTGCAGTAGTCTCCTAATTTGTCTATTTGTCTGCATATAGAAGGAAATTCATGACCTCCTACAATTTCTTTACCACTTAACAACGAAAGTAGTTACAGATATTTACACACTAATTATAGTGGCATTGTTGATAATTGCCAAAAAATGAAATAACCCAAGTGTCCGTTTGATGAATTGATAAATAAATAAAATCTGGTTTATGCAACAATGGAAAAGTATTCAGTCATAAAAAGGAACGGAGTTCTGATACATGCAACAATGTGGATGAACTTTGAAGACATTATGTTGAGTGAAGTAAGCCAGACACAGAAGGACAAATAATGTATAGTCTAACAGATATGAAATAATTAGAAAAAACAAATGCCTAGAGTCAGAATCTAGAATACAGGTTATCAGGGAATGTGATGGGAATAGGGAATAGACACTTGAGGCCTCAAACATACAGAGTTTCTATTTGAAACAATGGAAATGTTTTGGTAATGGATGGTGGTGATGGTAGCACAACATTGTGAAAATAATTAACAACACTAAAATATATATCTGAACGTGGTTAAAAGAAGAAATGTTAGGTTATATTATATGGTAACAGAATAAAAAAAATTTTTTTAATCCATGGAACTGTACAACACAAACAGTAAACCCTAAGTTAAACCATGGACTATGGTTAATAGTTATAAAAATGTGTTTTCATCAGTTGTAACAAATGCATCACACCAATGCAGGATGCTAATAATTGAGTGGTATATGGGAATCCTGAATCTTGTATTTTATGCATGATTGCTCTATAAACCTACAACTTCTCTAATTAAAAAAAAAACAAAAAAACAAAGTGATCTTTTAGATCTTTTACATGTAAACCAGATTGTGTTGCTCCGCACTTAAAATTCTCCAGTGGTTTTCTATGCTTTTAGAACAAAGTCCAAACTCCTCAGTGTAGCCTACACTTCCTAGCCCTGACTTGCTTCTTCTCCTTACTTCCCTTAGTTTACTATGTGCTAGCCACACTCGCCTTTTTTTTTTTTTCTTTTTTGGAACAAACTAAGCTCATTCTTATCTCAGAGCTTTTGCCCTTGCTGTTCCCTTTGCTTGGAACTCTTAACCTCTGGATCTGTACATGACTAGTTCCTTTTTGTTGTCTGGATTCAAATGTTACCTCCTCAAAATGACCTATCCTGAGTCCCAGCATTTCCTCCAGCAAATATCCTAATTCCTCTGTGACATTGCCCTGCTTTATTTTCTTCATAGTACTAATCCCAATAAAAATATCTTTTTTATGGGTTTTTTTTGTTATCATTCTCCAAGAAACTGCGACTGCCTTGTTGATTGCACTCTATAGACCAGTGTCTGCCATATGGTGGCCACTCAGTAAATATCCATCGAATGACTGTTCCATTCATTGTGCTAGATACTCAGTGTGCCAACATGAGTGAGACATGTTCCCTAAAAGCTTACACTCTAGTGGAGTATAATCAATATAATGCAGTATGCCAAGTACTGTAACAGTGGTAAGTGAAAATTGTAGGAGGAGTATCAGAGGAGGAAGTCAGTGGTTCATTCGTTAAGCAAATATTTGTCAGGGACCCTACTCTATGACAGAAATTATGCTGGATGCTAGAGGTATAAAAATAAGAACAATAGACAGTAAAGTAGTCCTTTTTATAAGGCTAAATAATATAGGTACTGTTAAAGTGACATTTTGAGCTTTTTTCCCTATAATCCCCATAGATTTCTTTTCATTAAAATCCAATAAAAAGTTAAAAGAAATGATCTCTTCCACATTTTATTGATTATCATTTTGATTTATGTGGATGGAATCACCTAAAAATTTTATATGAATTCCTTTAGAAAAATAATATCTATTGAACTTTTATATTTATCAGGCACTGACAGATGTATTAACTCATTTAATTCTCCTAAAAATTCTCTGATATAGTACCATCTTTACCTCCATTTTATAGATGAGGACCTCAAAGCCGAGAGAGGCTTAAGTAACCAGGGTAATAGCTTAACAGTGCAGCATAATTCCAGTTCTCCTTAGAATTGTATCAGAATCTGCCAGAATTAGCCAACTTGTTCAATAAAAAGTTAACTAGTATTTTTTTTTTATTATCTATAGTGCAGCAGGCACACAAGATGAATAAAACACAGCCCTTTTTTTAAAAGCTAAAAAAAAATCAAGTAAAGAAACAACAGGTAGGCCTGAAATACAGAGTGATACAGCTGAAGAGACCTATTTAAGTCAGAAATAGTCCATCCTCCTCTGCAACCTACACTAGAATACTTGCAGCTTGTTTTTGTGCTTTAGATTATTTTTAAGAACACTTGAATGCATCTTTTTCTAGCATCTTACAATTTTGAAATAATTATAGATTCACAGGAAGTTGCAAAAAAAATGTAGAGTTCCATGTACCTTTCACCCAGTCTCCCAAAATGGTGACATCATATATACTGTAGTCCAGTATCAGAACCAGGAAACTGACATTGGTTCAACACTGATAACTAAAGACTTTTTTCAGTTTTCACCATTTTTATATGCCTTCATGTATGTACACATGCGTATATAGTTCTATGTTATTTTATCCATGTGTTTACTTGCATAACCACCACTGGAATCAGGATGCTTAACTGTTTCATCACTATATCCCTGGTCCCTGTCCCCTGGCAGCCATTAGTCTGTTTTCTATATCTAGAGTTTATCATTTGAGGAATACTATAAATATGGAATCATATAGCATGTAACCTTTTAAGATTGACTTTTTTCACTAAGCATAATACCCTTGATCCAGGATATTGCATGCAATAAAAATTCCTTTTTATTGCTGAGTAGGATTCCATTGTGAGGGTGTACCAGAGTTTGTTTAAACACCGCTCCTTGGAGGAAATTTGGGTTGTTGGGTTGTTTTCAGTTGTTGTTGCTGTTGTTGTTTTTACTGTGAACATTCATGTACCGTATATATATTTGCATGAACATACATTTTCATTTCTCTGGGATAGATGCCCAAGAATGAGATTGCTGTGTCTGATTGGAAGTACAGGTTTAGTTTTATAAGAAACGGCCAAACTATTTTCCATAATTGTTTTAACATTTTATATTCCCACTGCCAATATGTAAGAGAGATCTGTTTTCTCTGCATCATCACTAGTATTTGGTATTATCACTGTTTGTTACATGTGTAGTGATATGTCATTGTGTTTTGTTTGTTTTAATTACAGTGCCATTTTAACCATATTTTACTGTAGAATTTGGTGTCATTAATTCTTTTAGAATGTTAGACTACCATTATCACCTTCCATTACTAAAACTTTTTCATCACCCCAAACAGAAACTCTGTACCCATTAAGCAATAACTCCCCATTCCCTCCTCCTCCCAGCCCCTGGTAACTTCTAATCTACTTTCTGTCTCTATGAATTTGCTTATTCTAGATAGTTCATGTAAGTGGTATCATGCAACATATGTCTTTTTATGGCAGACTTATGTTATTTATTAAAATATTTTTCAGATTCATACATGTTTTTGCATGTTTCAGACTTTATTCTTTTTTATGGCTGAATAGTATTCCATTATATGGATATACATACAATTTATACATTTAGTGGATAAAGATTTTGTTTATCCAGGCATTTGTTGATGGACTTTTGGGTAATTTCCACCTTTTGGCCATTGCAAATAATGCTGCTGTGAACATTGTTATACAAGTATCTGAGTCCCTAGTTAGAATTCTTTGAGGTATATGCCTAAGAATGGAATTGCTAGGTCTTATGGTAACTTTATATTCAAACCTTTGAGGATCTGCCAAACTGTTTTCCAAAGTTGCTGCACCGTTTTACATACCCATCAAAAAGGCATAATGTTTCTAATTTCTTCACATCGTCGTCAACACTTGTTATTTTCCTTTTTTAGTAATACCCATCCTAGTGGGTGTGAAGTGATATTTCATTATGCTTTTGATTTGCACTTCCCTAATGGCTAATGATGTTGAGCATTTTTCAGGTGCTTATTGGCCATTTGTCTATCTTCTGTGGAGAAATGTCTATTCAAGTCGTTTCCCATTTTTTAATTGGGTTGTTTGTCTTTTGTTGTTTTGTTGTTGTGTTGCCAGTGTGATTTTAATTTGTAATTCTTTAATTGCTAATGGCATTAAACATCTTTTTATGTGCTTATTTGCCATTAATATTTCCTCTTCATTGAAACATCTATTCATATCTTTTGCTCATTTTCTAATTAAATTTTTATTTTACTGTTGAATTTTGAGAGTTCTATATATATTCTAGAAATAAGACTTTTGTTGGATATGTGGTTTCCAAATATTTTCTCCCAACTCATTGTTTGTCTTTTCATCCTCTTAACAGGGTCTTTCACAATACAAAAGTTTTAATTTTGTTAAATTCCAATTAATCAATTTTTCTTTTACAGACCATATTTTTTTGTCATATCTAAGAACTCTTTGCCTAGCCATAGATTCTGAAGATTTTGTCCTATATTTTTATTATGGATTGAATTGTGTCCCTTCAGAAAAGACATGTTCAAGTCCTAACGCCTAGTCCTGTGAATGTGACTTTATTTGTAAATATGACCTTTGAAGATGTTACTAGTTAAGATGAGGCCAAACTGGATTATGATAGACCCTTAATTCAAGGTGACTGGTGTATTCATAAGCCGAGGAAATTTGGACACATTTATTAAGATAGAAACAGAGGAGGGCAGAAGGAGGACAGCTGTGGGATGGAGACAGAGATTGAGTTATGTCAGAAGCTAAGGAACTTCATGGATTACTGGCTACCCACCAGAAGCCAGGGGAAAGACATGGAATGGATTCTTCCCTTTCAGAGGAAGCATGACCCTGTTGACATCTTGAATTTGGACTTTCATCCTCCAGAACCATGAGATGATAAATCTCTGTTGTTTAAGCCATCTGGTGTGTAGTACCTTGTTAACAGCAGCCCTGGCAAACTAAGACAGTTTTCTTCTAAAATTTTTATAGTTTTACATTTTACATTTAAATCTGTAAACCATTTTAATTAATTTTTGTATGAAATGTGAAATTTAGGTCAAAAGTTCATTTTTTTTTTTTTTTTTTTTTTTTTTTTATTTAACAATTCTCAACAATCTCTTCAGAAAACAAAGAGCGGGAAACACTTTTCAACTCATTTTACGAGGCCAGTATTAGTTTTACCCCAATACCAAAACTAGAAAAGACAATCCAAAAAAGAAAATTAAAGACCATTGTCCCTTTGGATGTCCAGCACAATTTGTTGAAAATTTTTTGCTTTGGATGTCTAGCACAATTTGTTGAAAAGATTGTGCTGCCTCCTTAGAATTGCTTTTGCCCCTTTGTCAAAAATAAATTGGAAAAAAAAATCAAATGGGCATATTTGTGTTGGTCTATACCTGGTATCTCTATTTCATTGGTCTGTGTGTATATCCTTCTGTCAATACCACACTGTCATGACTATAGCTATATTGTTAGTCTTAATGTCAGGTAGAGTGAATCCTCCCACTTTATTCTTCTTTTTCAAGTTTGTTTTAGCTATGTTAGTTCTTTGCCTTTTTCTATACATTTTAGAATAAACTCGTAAATTACAAAAATCTCTTGCTGGGATTTTATAGGAGCTGCATTAAACCCATAGATAAATTAAGAGGGAACTGACATCTTTACTACATTGAGTCTTCTATTCCAGAAATGGTATGTGTCTCTATTTCAATCTTCCTGATTTCTTTCATCAGTATTTTGTCATTTCCAGCATATGGTTCATGTACATGTTTTTTTGTTTTTTTGTTTTTTTGATTAATACTTATGTATCTCACTTCCCTAGAGCAGTTACAATTGGTATTATGCTTTCAGTTTTAGTTTCTACGTGTACATTGCTAGCGTATAGAATTACAAGTGATCTTTTTTTCTTGATTTTGTTACCTGTGATCTTACAGAACTCACTCATTAGTTCTAGATGGTTTTTGGTAGATTCCTTGGTATTTTCTGCATAGACAGTCATGGCCTCTGCAAATAAAGATTTTTTTTTTTCCTTTCCCAACTGTATGTCTTTTATTTCCTTTTCTTGCCTTAATGCATTGGATAGGTCTTCTAATACTATGTTGAATTGAGTGCTGTTTCTATTCTTAGAGAGAAAGCATTCATTCTTTCAACATTAAGCATGATACTAGCTGTAGGGTTTATTTTTTATTTTTTATTTTTTGTAGGGTTTTTTTAATGCACTTTTTATTGTGCTGTTTAACATGTAGGATTTTATATATTCTCTTTGTTGAGTTAAGTTTCTCCTCTATTCCTAATTTACTAGAGTTTTTATCATGAATGGGTGTTGAACCTTGTTATGTGCTTTTTCTGCATAAACTGATATGATTGTGTGATACATGAATTGATATGGTAACTTACATTGATTAGTTTTTGACTCTTGAGCCAGGCTTGCATTCCTGGAATAAAACACACTTGGTCATGTTGTGTAATTCTTTTACATGTGATGGATTTGATTTGCTTATATTTTGTTGAGGATTTTTATGTCTATATGCATGAGGGACAGTGGTCTTTAATTTTCTTTTTTGGATTATCTTTTCTACTTTTGGTATTGGGGAATACTAATACTGGCCTCATAAAATGAATTCAGAAGTGTTTCCTGCTCTTTGTTTTCTGAAGAGATTGTTGAGAATTGCTATCAATTCTCCTCTATGTGTTTGGTAAAATTCTCCAGTGAAACTACCTGCATCTGGAGATTTTTTCTTTCAGAAGCTTTTTAGTTATAGATTAAATTTCTTTAATGGTCATAGGATTCTGCATGTTCTGTGTCTCATATTGGGTGAATTTTGGTAGTTTGTGGTTTTTGAGGAATTGTTCCTTTTCGTCTAAGTTGTCAAATTTAGTGCATATAGTTGTTCATAGTATTCCCTTATTATCCTTTTTATTGTTTTAAGATCTGTAGTTATATGCACTGTTTCATTACTGATATTGGAAATTTGTCTTCATTCTTTATCATTCTTGCTAGTGGTTTATCAATTTTGTCGATCTTTTCAAAGAACCAGCTTTTTGTTTTGTTGATTTTTCTCTGCTCTTTATTATTTCCTTTCTTCTGGTTGGTTTGGGCTTATTTTGCTCTTCTTTAATAGTTTCTTAAGATAGGATTCTAGATTATTGGTTTAAGACCTTTCCTCTTTTCTACAGTAAGAATTTAATACTATAAATTTCTCTCAGCACTGCTTTAGCTTCATCTCACACATGTTATGTTGTATTTTCATTTTCATTCAGTTCTAAGTATGTTTTTTAATTCCCTTTGGGACTTTTTCTTTGTCCCTTTTATTATTTAGAGTGTGTTGTATAATTTCCAAGAGTGTGGAGACTTTCCTATTGTCTTTCTGTTATTAATTTCTAACTTGATTCCCTTATGATCAGGGAACATACTCTGTTTTTAGATATGTTGAGGTTTGTTTTATGACCCAAGAAATGGTCTATTTTAGTGAATGTTCCATGTGCACTTGAAAAGAATATGTATTCTGCTTTTGTTACATGGAGTGTTCTGTAATCGCCTATTGGATTCTACTCGTTAATGGTGTTGTTGAATTCTTCTGTATCCTTGCTCATTTTCTGTCTAATAGTCCTATTGATTGCTGAGAGAGGAGTGGAACACTTCTTTAGCCCTTCCTTCTAAAACCATGTCCAAACAGTCCCATTGATCTTGGCCCTTCTATGCCCTTCTTTTCAAAGTGGAATCACATTGATTCCACAGTAACATGAATTTTAAATACCCTCTATGAGTCCACCATTTTGAGAGTCAAAACCCAAAGATTTCTTCACATTGTGCCTTCTTTAGTTTCTCTCAGAAGTAGGAGTCTTTGAGTCAGTCTTTTCTGTGAGCTCATATTCTATTGAACATGTGCTCCTAAAGAAAAATTAAATTGTTTCAAGGAGAGGAAGGGTAGCGTAATTTGTGGGCTTACTGATCATTAACTAAAGTGAGAGGACTATGTACATTGGGGGGAAGAGATCCATAAAGTTCTTGAGGGTAAAGGTCATGTATTTTTGTGTTTCCCATGGTCCCTTCCTAGAAAAGTGCTTTCCACATATTTGTGGAATGACTTAAAAACAAATGAATGAACACTGGATGATGTGAGTCATCACAAAAACAGACACCCACTCCTTCAACTGGTGCTCTTCTCAGGCTTTTAGAGTCTGAAAAACCAGAAGGTTTTCTTAAGTCTTCAGTGTTTGATCACTGGTTTCATTCCAACCTGGACACTGTTAGATGAAATTCTCAAGGAAAGATCTCTGCATACAAAAATGAAACCTAATTTAATTTTTAATCAAGTAAAAAATAAAATTCAGATTCTCCATGTACAACAAATTGGAAAGAAATGAACCATTTCATCCTAATACTCTGCCTCTTTGCCTGAAGCTGAAGCTAGTTTAATTCACCATGACAAATTTAGATGTATTTATTACATCTACACTCATGCTTTATATGAAAGAGGGCCATTATTTTACTCAGTCAGTTTTTCCATGTTCCATACCAGTTTGAGCTGTGAAATGTCTAAGTTCACCGCAGTAGCAAGCTGATGACACAGATAGTGGGTTGTTGTGCAAAAGTAGGATGCTGTGATTTTTTTTTTCTTTTAATTAGATATTTTCTATGCTGAGCCACAAACCTGGGTGGCACCGGGATTATCACTGTTAGCATAGTATATAAAATTTTTATTGGCCTCTTGATTAACACATGTTGGAAACATTAAGAAGAGTCAATTAGCTTCTTGTTGATATGCCAAAACCCTTACAGGAACTTTGTTTCTCCCCTTTACTGTTGTTGGTTTGATTCTGTTTGTATAATGACCTTCATCTGGTATTATATTTTTTGGTGATCAAATCCTTTATAATATGTTCAGGGGAAACTTAAGTAGACAAAGAAAAGGTCAGGTGTCCCAAGATGCCTATCTATAAATGGAGTTAAGTGAGAATGAGGTTTTTCAAGCCAAGTCAAATGAGAAACAATTAGACCACAATTGTCTATTGCTTCATGATTTCCAAGATTAAGAAAATTGTACTTGGGAGCCATTTGTTTAGGTCTGTTCTGTTCCTCTTTCTCTATTATCCAGTCCTCTGCAGTGAAATTAAAATAATGCTAGTATTACTTTCTACCATGTGTTTCCCCTTGTTGCATGCACCACAAATTTAGCAAGCCTTCATAAAGATACAGAAGAACCAACTCTTTATTGTACTTGCGTGTAGCAAGGTTGATGATGGTCAGAGTCTAATGTGAGAAGCGATCTTATGTGAAAATCCTCCCAAATATCTGGTTTCCTGTGAACAACAAACTGCTTTTCCCAGCTGCATGGTGAAATTACCAGCTGTGCCCCTGACACATTGGCTGAGTGACAAGCTTGTAGCTGCTTACATCCACAAATGAGGTATTTAATTTAAACGTTATGGCTTCTGTTTCACATTTTAATTGAGTGGGCTCAGAACAAAATCTGAGTCAAAATTAGGCTGCATATCATCAGTTAGAGATTGCTTGTATTTGTTTTGAGTCTTCTCCATTGTTGGGGACTCTCAGAAGCTTGAAAACGATTTTTCTTTCCCTTCTAAGTTGATCCTTTTTCCACTTGGCAAGCATTACGTTTTTCCTCTCTTCAGAAGCCAGCGTGGCTTTGCCTACTGTTTTGCTCTCTCATATCCCTTTGCCTGCGTCACTCTCAGAGTTGTCGCTGTTCCAGCCAATTGCAAGCTTATACTTGGCCTGGACTTGGTGGGGCCTCTTCCCTTCAAGGTGAAAGCTAGTGTGTTTTCCTAAGGGTAATAGTGTGGCTACAGTGAAAACAAAAATGAAAGTTGAAGGAAATGGAATTTAGTTGTGAGAAGTTAGGAATAAGGGAAGGATGATAGGAACAAAACTGTTTTCAAAGAAGGGACTCGTGTGTTCAGAGGCAGTGAACTTGGAAAGACCTGGTGATGGCGGTAGGAGGAGCTGGTGGCTAAGTGAGAACAGAAGGTGGGATAAAGAGAAGTGAAACCTTTGAAATAAACTTTAAGTGAATCAAGCGATTCCTAGAACCAGCCCACGCTTCTCAGACTTTCAGTGGCCTATTTTATTTAGAATTTTAAAACCTCCCTTTGGTCTGAGAAAAAAAGGAGGGAGCACAAACAGAGCACAAATAATTGAACGTGGAATGGCAGAGTTTAGGAAGGGCTACGGCAGTCCAAGTTAAGTGGGATCATTAAAGATTACAGATTTCTAGAACTCGAGTTGGTATAGAGGTAGGTGTGGGAAGTTCTTGAAATTTTCATGCAGATTGAACTCATTGAGGAAAGGTAAGGTGCATTACTCATCTTGGCAATCCTAGCACCTATTAAAATGCTTGGAGGCATGAATGTTCAACAACTAATGAAGGCATGAAGGTGAGAAGTTGGGTGGAAGGAGGATAGGAAGAGTGTGAATCAGAAGCTCTTAAAACTAAGTGATGGCTGCTTTTTCTTTTTGGGGAGGGGGAAATAGAATTTTAAAAAGAAAAGAGAAGAAACGTTGCAAAACTGCTCTTTGGTTCACTTTCGCCCCTGTGAATTAATCCCTGGAATTCACGTAGGGATTTTTTGGTAACACTTTTCTGGTGTTAAATATTCTCATTGTCAAAGCAATCAAACTAAGCAAAGGAAATGACAAAAATTTCTCATTCTGTAAGTAAAATATAGTTGCTTTACTTTAATGTCTGAGTGGTGGGGAACCACTTAGGTTCTTCACATTATAAAATAAAAAATAAAGATTGAAAGCTAGACAATGTTTTATAACAGCCTCTGAGGACCAAAGGCCTTCTTCTTAATAATCTGCCTTTTGAATCTCTCCTTCTTCATGATCTGTCTTTTGAATTTCTCATCCTGCCTCCCCAGAACTCATTGGGTAAGATGTATCTTTTTATGTTAGCTTTTCCTCTTTGATATTTTGCTTTTTGGTGACTTTGTTTCCTCTTGACCTCTTAAAATAATTCTTTTGTATCATGAATACAGTAAGACTTGCTGGTAATGGGTTTCTTTCTCTAGTGTAATATATATATGAAGCTAAATCAGCTGCAGAAAGCTTATCAGTCCTCTATAGTTAGCATGTGATTTGAGATCCCATTTAACACTGGGACAGCTGCTTCTCACCTTCCATGGAGCCTTATCCACGTGGTCAAAAGGGCAAACTCTGATTTTCTCTAAGATATATGGGCACATAATTAAAGAAATATTCTTCAAAAGAACTTTATAATCAGGAATGAGGAAATTATGATTACCATAAATTTACTAAGAGGAATGATTAAGCACCTCACATGCATTGTTGTAGCTAAAGAAAAAGATATTTTAACATTATTGTTTAAAGGAGTGTAACAAGCCCCATTAGTAACAGCTTAGAGAGCATGACTTGGTATTGCATACTCTTAAAAATAGCAGGAAGTTCCCTGCTGGTAAGATCTTTGAATTAAAGGAAGAACATGTTGTGACTAATCATTCCTTTTAAGAAATATGAATACCAGATTTATAAGTTTCATATGTTTGTGATGTCAACATTTCCATACTCTGCCATGAAGAATGAAATTCTGCAGTGGGATCAGCTGTAGAATTCCAAAGGGCAGCAAATCCATTTTGTTAGCAATACACCATTTTGCATACCTGTTCTTCCTGAATTCATATTTAAGGCCATTTATACAAATCTTTGATTCAAGCAATTTTTAAAACCTTTTTACACCTGACAGTTTGTGAAAACAAGTTTGCTCTTATGGGTTAAATAATTCCTTTTTTCTGAAGACAGGTGCTGCATGCTCAAATCACTTGTATATACATCTTCAAAGCTCCAGATGCCATTTTTCAAAAGATTTGCTTACACAATACAGTATTTTGCAGATAAGTCTTGTTAGTGGAGGCAGTGCCCAGGGCTCATGGGAGTTGGTCTGTTGTTGTTTTATTATTCCTTAAGCCAACTCTCCTGTTTCAGCTTTTCGAGGAGCCATGATTCATGCCTGTGAAGTCATACAGGAAGAAAAAATTCTTCACTAATCACTCCCACCGGAGTACAGGATGGGAGGGGGATGGATTTCCCTCTTCTCTACAGGATCCGGGTGAGGCTTGTGTAAGGTAAACTTCCAGCTTTCCAGTCATGGAAGAGGGTTCCCTATCATTGTTATGTAATTTTAATTGGAAATTCACCCTGAATATTTACTCTACATTTTTTTTTCTGATAATTTCCAAAATATTCCCCTCTGGTGTACATCCATAGTAATTCAGTTGTTGTATAGGAGAAAAAATGCCAGACTGGGAACCAGAAGATTTTGGGTTTACTTTCACCTTTTTCAGTAATTAGATCTGTGACCTCTCTGAGCTTAATTTCTCCTCCTGTCAAATGGGAATAAGATGAAGCTACAATAGAAGAAGCACATATGTTAGACCCACTTGCTTTTAAATGGGCCACTCCCTCTGCCAGTAAAGTGATTCTCTGTCATTCAAAACTTCTAATTCTGCTCACTTCCTGCCAGAATGACTTAGCTTTTTTGGAGTTCTTGCACCTAATGGTATCTCAGACATAGTAGATGCCCCCAAAAATATTTGCTTGAAGTATGATGATGACTTAGCTCTTAGAGACTTTCTAGAATTCCTCAGAGTTTACTTAAGGAGTATCTATCACCATACACACCCTAAGGAGCATTCAAGAGCATGGTTAGCCTTCTACCACCTGACCGATACATTCTCAGTGGCCCGCTCTTCTCTTTTGTCTCTTTTCTTACCTCTCTTTTTTTTTCTGTTTCTTCTCCTTCATGCATATCTCTGCCCTCCCATTGAGATCCAGGCTGAAGTCCCTGTATTACGCCTCTCCTTGGTATGCCCCCTCCTCCCTTGCTTTCTTCACAAAGACCCTGGGTTTTGGCCTGTTTACTTCCACTCTTTTCAAGCTGCCTTGATCAGCTTCTACTGCATGAATTTCTTTTCCCTTATGCCAATTGGAAAGTGTCCCAGTTTACTAATGCTCCCATTAAGCAAAATACCAAAAATGGATTAGCTTTTTTTTTTTTAAATCTTCATTTTATTGAGATATATTCACATACCATGCAGCCATACAAAACAAATCATACATTCAATTGTTCACAGTACCATTAGTAGTTGTACATTCATCACCTAAATCAATCCCTGACACCTTCATTACCACACACACAAAAATAACAAGAATAATAATTAAAGTAAAAAAGAGCAATTGAAGTAAAAAAGAACACTGGGTACCTTTGTCTGTTTGTTTGTTTGTTTCCTTCCCCTATTTTTCTACTCATCCATCCATAAACTAGACAAAGGGGAGTGTGGTCCTTATGGTTTTCCCAATCCCATTGTCACCCCTCATAAGCTACATTTTTATACATCTGTCTTCGAGATTCATGGGTTCTGGGTTGTAGTTTGATAGTTTCGGGTATCTACCACCAGCTACCCCAATTCTTTAGAACCTAAAAAGGGTTGTCTAAATTGTGCATAAGAGTGCCCACCAGAGTGACCTCTCGGCTCCTTTAGGAATCTCTCTGCCACTGAAGCTTATTTCATTTCCTTTCACATCCCCCTTTTGGTCAAGAAGATCTTCTCCGTCCCACGATGCCAGATCTACATTCCTCCCCGGGAGTCATATTCCACGTTGCCAGGCAGATTCACTCCCCTGGGTGTCTGATCCCACGTAGGGGGGCAGGGCAGTGATTTCACCTTTCAAGTTGGCTTAGCCAGAGAGAGAGGGCCACATCTGAGCAACAAAGAGGCATTCGGGAGGAGGCTCTTAGGCACAATTATAAGGAGGCCTAGCCTCTCCTTTGCAGCAACCGTCTTCCCAAGGGTAAAACCTACAGTAGAGGGCTCAACCCATCAAACCACCAGTTCCCTATGTCTGTGGTCATGTTAGCAACCATTGAGGTGGGGTAGGCCAATAACCCTGCATTCTCCACAGGCTCCTCAAGGGGGCACTACATATTTTTTTCCTTTTTTTCTCTTCCCCTTTTTTTTAACCCTTTCTTCCTTTTTAAATCAACTGTATGGAAAAAAAAATTAAAAAAAAAAAAAAAACACAAAAAAACAAAAAAGAAAAACATACAATAAAAGAACATTTCAAAGAGACCATAACAAGGGAGTAAGAAAAAGACAACTAACCTAAGATAACTGCTTTACTTCCAACCTGTTCCTACTTTACCCCAAGAAAGTTACATAATATAGCAACATTTCTGTGAACTTGCTCCTACTATATCCATCAGAAATTAACAGACCATAATCATTCCTGGGCATCCCCAGAACGTTAAATAGCATATCTGTTCTTCTTGGATTACTGTTCCCCCTTCCTTAATTGCTCTCTATTGCTAGTTCCCCTACATTCTACCTTATAAACCATTCATTTTACATTTTTCAAAGTTCACATTAGTGGTAGCATATGATATTTCTCTTTCTGTGCCTGGCTTATTTCGCTCAGCATTATGTCTTCAAGGTTCATCCATGTTATCATATGTTTCACGAGGTCGTTCCTTCTTACTGCCGCGTAGTCTTCCATCGTGTGTATATACCACATTTTATTTATCCACTCATCTGTTGAAGGACATTTGGGTTGTTTCCATCTCTTGGCAATTGTGAATAATGCTGCTATGAACATTGGCGTGTAGATATCTGTTTGTGTCACTGCTTTCTGATCTTCTGGTTATATACCGAGAAGTGCAATCGCTGGATCGAATGGTAACTTTATTTCTAGTTTTCTAAGGAACTGCCAGACTGACTTCCAGAGTGGCTGAACCATTATACACTCCCACCAACAATGAATAAGAGTTCCAATTTCTCCACATCCCCTCCAGCATTTGTAGTTTCCTGTTTGTTTAATGGCAGCCATTCTGATCGGTGTTAGATGGTATCTCATTGTGGTCTTAATTTGCATCTCTCTAATAGCTAGTGAAGCTGAACATTTTTTCATGTGTCTTGGCCATTTGTATTTCCTCTTCAGAGAACTGTCTTTTCATATCCTTTGCCAATTTTATACATGGGCTGTCTGTACTATTGTCATTGAGTTGTAGGATTTCTTTATATATGCAAGATATCAGTCTTTTGTCAGATACATGGTTTCCAAAAATTTTTTCCCATTGACTTGGCTGCCTCTTTACCTTTTTGAGAAATTCCTTTGAGGTGCAGAAACTTCTAAGCTTGAGGAGTTCCCATTTATCTATTTTTTCTTTTGTTGCTTGTGCTTTGGGTATAAAGTCTAGGAAGTGGCCGCCTAACACAAGGTCTTGAAGATGTTTTCCTACATTGTCTTCTAGGAGTTTTATGGTACTTTCTTTTATATTGAGATCTTTGGTCCATTTTGAGTTAATTTTTGTGTAGGGGGTGAGGTAGGGGTCCTCTTTCATTCTTTTGGATATGGATATCCAACTCTCCCAGCCCCATTTGTTGACTAGACCATTATGACTCAGTTCAGTGACTTTGGGGGCCTTATCAAAGATCAGTCGGCCATAGATCTGAGGGTCTATCTCTGAATTCTCAATTCGATTCCATTGATCTATATGTCTGTCTTTGTGCCAGTACCATGCTGTTTTGACAACTGTGGCTTTATAATAAGCTTCAAAGTCAGGGAGTGTAAGTCCTCCCACTTCGTTTTTCTTTTTTAGAGTGTCTTTAGCAATTCGAGGCATCTTCCCTTTCCAAATAAATTTGATAACTAGCTTTTCCAAGTCTGCAAAGTAGGTTGTTGGAATTTTGATTGGGATTGCATTGAATCTGTAGATGAGTTTGGGTAGAATTGACATCTTAATGAAATTTAGCCTTCCTATCCATGAACATGGAATATTTTTCCATCTTTTAAGGTCCACTTCTACTTCTTTTAGTAGAGTTATGTAGTTTTCTTTGTATAGGTCTTTTACATCTTTGGTTAAGTTTATTCCTAGGTACTTGATTTTTTTAGTTGCTATTGAAAATGGTATCTTTTTCTTGAGTGTCTCTTCAGTTTGTTCATTTCTAGCATATAGAAACATTACTGACTTATGCGCATTAATCTTGTATCCTGCTACTTTGCTAAATTTGTTTATTAGCTCTAGTAGCTGTATCGTCGATTTCTCAGGGTTTTCCAGATATAAGATCATATCTGCAAACAATGACAGTTTTACTTCTTCTTTTCCAATTTGGATGCCTTTTATTTCTTTGTCTTGCTGGATTGCCCTGGCTAGCACTTCCAGCACAATGTTGAATAACAGTGGTGACAGCGGGCATCCTTGTCTTGTTCCTGATCTTAGAGGGAAGGCTTTCAGTCTCTCACCATTGAGTACTATGCTGGCTGTGGGTTTTTCATATATGCTCTTTATCATATTGAGGAAGTTTCCTTCAATTCCTACCTTTTGAAGTGTTTTTATCAAAAACAGATGTTGGATTTTGTCAAATGCTTTTTCAGCATCTATTGAGATGATCATTTGATTTTTCCCTTTTGAATTTTTAATGTGTTGTAATACATTGATTGATTTTCTTATGTTGAACCATCCTTGCATGCCTGGAATGAACCCCACTTGGTCATGGTGTATGATTTTTTTTAATGTGTCTTTGGATTCGATTTGCAAGTATTTTGTTGAGGATTTTTGCATCTATATTCATTAGGGAGATTGGCCGGTAGTTTTCCTTTTTTGTAACATCTTTGCCTGGTTTTGGTATTAGATTGATGTTAGCTTCATAAAATGAGTTAGGTAGTATTCCATTTTCTTCAATGTTTTGAAAGAGTTTGAGTAAGATTGGTGTCAGTTCTTTCTGGAAAGTTTGGTAGAATTCCCCTGTGAAGCCATCTGGCCCTGGGCATTTATTTGTGGGAAGCTTTTTGATGACTGATTGGATCTCTTTGCTTGTGATGGGTTGGTTGAGGTCTTCTATTTCTTCTCTGGTCAGTCTAGGTTGTTCATATGTTTCCAGGAAATTCTCCATTTCCTCTACATTATCCAGTGTGTTGCCATACAGTTGTACATAGTATCCTCTTATAATTTTTTTAATTTCTTCAGGATCTGCATTATTCATTCATTATTTTGTTTATATGGGTCTTCTCTCTTTTTGATTTTGTCAGTCTAGCTAGGGGCTTGTCAATCTTGTTGATCTTCTCAAAGAACCAACTTTTGGTGATATTTATCCTCTCTATTGTTTTTTTGTTCTCTATGTCATTTATTTCTGCTTTAATCCTTGTTATTTCTTTTCTTCTACTTGGTTTAGGATTGGTTTGCTGTTCATTTTCTAGCTTCTTCAGTTGATCCATTAGTTCTTTGATTTTGGCTCTTTCTTCCTTTTTAATATATGCGTTTAGTGCTATAAATTTCCCCCTTAGCACTGCTTTTGCTGCATCCCATAGGTTTTGGTATGTTGTGTCCTCATTTTCATTCATCTATATATATTTAGCAATTTCTCTTGCTATTTCTTCTTTAACCCACTGATTGTTTAGGAGTGTGTTGTTTAACCTCCAGGTATTTGTGAATTTTCTAAGTCTCTGATGGTTATTGACTTCTAGTTGTATTCCATTGTGGTCAGAGAATGTGCTTTGAATAATTTCAATCTTTTTAAATTTACTGAGGCTTGTTTTACGTCCCAGCATATGATCTATTCTGGAGAAAGTTCCATGAGCACTAGAAAAGTATGTGCAGCCTGGTGATTTGGGATGTAATGTTCTGTATATGTCTGTTAAATCTAATTCATTTATCAGATTGTTTAGGTTTTCAATTTCCTTATTGGTCCTCTGTCTGGTTGATCTATCTATAGGAGAGAGTGATGTGTTGAAGTCTCCCACAATTATTGTGGAAACATCAATTGCTTCCTTTAGTTTTGCCAGTGTTTCTCTCATGTATTTTGTGACACCTTGATTGAGTGCATAGACATTTACAATTGTTATTTCTTCTTGTTGAATTGCCCCTTTTATTAGTATGTAGTGGCCTTCTTTGTCTCTCAAAACATCCCTGCATTTAAAGTCTATTTTATCTGAGATTAATATTGCTACACCTGCTTTCTTTTGGCTGTAGCTTGCATGAAATATTTTTTTCTTTGGTATTTGCATATGAGCCTCAGGGCCTGGGCTCTGCCCTTCCCCTTTCTATGTTCACCAGAACTCCAAAAATCCTCCGCTTTTATTTTGGAGTTTTTCGTGCTGTTTTTTTCTATGTCTGTCTCCTCTCTGCTGGGCTGGCTGCTCTCAGATTCTCTGGTGTCCGGTCTCAGTCTATCTATGTTTGGAGTTTGGATCAGTAGAATGAGTTTCCGATAAGGGCTGCCACTGCAGTTCTCCCTTCTCCTTCCCGGAGCTGACAGCCCCTCCTCCCACGGGACTGAGCCTGGCAGGGAGGGGCGCGGGTCCCCTGGCCACAAAAACTTACAGATTTCGCTGATCTCAGCAGTTCCACATTTTCATGAGTGTTGTATGAAGTATGCCCAAAGTCAGATTGCTCTGTGGTGTCCAGTCCACGCAGTTCCTGGCTTTCTACCTACTTTCCTGGAGGAGTAACTAAAACATGCAGCTCACCAGTCCGCCATCTTGCCCCGCCTCCTGGATTAGCTTTTATAAAGGGGGTTTATTTGGTTACAAAGTTACAGTGTTAAGGCCATAAAGTGTCCAAGGTAAGTCATCAGTAATCAGGTACCTTCACTGGAGGATGGCCAATGGCATCCGGAAAACCTCTGTTAGCTGGGAAGGCACGTGGCTGGTATCTGCTCCGAGTTCTGGTTTCAAAATGGTTTTCTCCCAGGACATTCCTCTGTAGGCTTCAACTTCTCTCCAGAATGTCACTTTCAGTTGCTCTTGGGGTGTTTGTCCTCTCTTAGCTTCTCCTAAGCAAAAGTCTGCTTTCAACGGCCATCTCCAAAATGTCTCTGTAAGCTGCAGCTCCTCTCTCAGTTCCTGTGCGTTCTTCAAAGTGTCCCTGTTAGCAAGCTTGCTCCTTCTGACTGAGATTATATACTGCTCCAGTAATCAAGGCAAGGCCCATGCTGAATGGGTGGGGCCATGCCTCCATGGAAATTTTCTCATCAGAGTTATCACCTACAGTTGGGTGGGTCACATCTCCATGGAAACACTCAAAGGATTCCAATCTAATCAGCACTAAAGTGTCTGCCGCACAAGATTGCATCAAAGAATATGGCTTTTTCTGGGGGACATAATACATTCAAACTGGCACAGGAAGTAAACTTAATTTTCATTTTTACCAATTCTCCTGTTTTTGCTGTCCCTGAACCAAGCCTACCAACTCTTTGTTTTAAGGACTTTTCTGCTGTTGACTATAAGAAGCAGATAGAGGTTGACAAAAACTGTAAACATGGGAGTTAGATGTGTAAGAGCTTAGGAATTACTGATGGCCTTTATTCAAATGTGAATTGGACCAGGTTTTTCCCAATGCCTTTTCTTTGTCTGCTTCAGTAAGGATTTTTTTTATCTCTAAGATTAGCAGGCCTCCTACCTTCTCTTCTGTATCAGCTAATTCTGAAGCAAACTGATGGTCTTCGGGCCATGTGTTGGCTATAGACATGTTTTATTTGACCCACATAGTTGTTCAGCATTTGGATCACATAGTTGGTTAAGATATGTTACTCCACACAAATTTTTGGCTCCTTTTGAAAAATTGGTAGGTCTAGTGACTCTGGCCTGCATTCCTGAAGGCAAGTACCAGCCAGAGCTGACTAGTGACTGCCCCGTCTAGGTGGGACAGGCACTCTCCAGGATACATTCTCTTTGTGATCTCTCATGCTACCTTACCTCTGGCCTAAGAGAAGAATGCAGTAGAAGCTGATCAAGGCAGCTGTTTCATTTATGTAAGTTCTGTGCCTGGCCTGTGTTTGCATCTGCCCTTCAAGCCATTTCCTGAGGACCTTAATAGGCAGTGTTAATGTGAAGGGGTGGTCTTGGAGGCCTGGTAGACATTATGGGGGACTAAATGCAAGCCAAGTAAGTGAAGGCAGTGCAAACATAGTTGCAAGACAAACCTATACCTCAATACTTCTTTAAAATCTCGGAGCCACCACTGCTGTTGTGGCAGAATAATTGATATTTATTAAATTATTTATGTCTTGGTATATTTCCTGATATAAATATTAGCGTGTAACCTCATATTCCCTTTCCTCTTTTTATGAAAACAATCATATTAAGTCATTACCTGGTAGAGAATCCTCTTGTACACTTAGAATCACAAACTTGGGCAGATGAGACCTTAGTAATAATTTAATCCTACATCCTCTTTTTAAAGTTTAGATAATAAAGCCTGGGGTGTACCTTGTCCAGAGTCATAGAACTAATAGCAAAGCATGGGCAAAAAAAACCAGTTTTACTGTCTCCCAGCCCCAGTGCCCAGCTCTAGACCACACTACAAATGAGACATCCTAGATTTTTCTCTCTCTGAGGGTAACCAATGTATACTGTCTACATGGAACAGCAGAAATGGGTTTGAGCAACAAGCCTACCAGATTTCAAAATCTAGGTCTGCCATTCTAGTATTTGGGCAAGCATAGTAAGTTATTTGATCTCTGTAAATTTCCTTTTTTTCATCTATAGAACAGAGACCATAATACTTCCTTCGTAGTCTTATATAAACTTACTAGTATGTGCATTAGGAGCCTCCAAGGTAGGCACTTAATGGAAGTGTCCTCTTCTATGAATTATCATGTCCTCTCCCCCTTTGTCACTCGGTTAAATATATATTCTCTTCCAAAAATTGAAAAGATAAAAAAGAGTTAATAAATATTAAAAATTTAGACCAAGGAATGTCTGTACCCAGCTTGGATGATGTGATACATTTGACTGTTTTCATGTTGATTTTCATACCACAGTGAGCCTGTTCAGGCATGAAAACAACCAAGGATTATTTGCTTCTTTGTTCTGTCTTTCTTTTTTGGCCCTCTTGTGTTTTCATCATAGATTTCAGCCTTTCCAAAACCAGTGTGTCAGGATACACCAGTACAGCTCTCTCCTATTTGGCCCCCATTTAGGGACATCCTTCCTAACCTGCCCCTCTCATGTAGGAGCTCATCAGCATGGGCCTGATTTCACAAACAACCTCAATTCCACAGTTCAATTTCTGGTCTTCTCAAGGCTTCTTCTGAAGCTTTGTTCTTGTACTATTGCTCCATCTAGATCTTTCCCTCCTGTGAACTCCTCTTGAACTCATAGGTTAGCATTTAATTGTTCTCTGTTCAATTTTCTTTTGTTCATTCCCTCCACTCCCAAATTAAATTGTGAGTACTTTGAGGGCCAAAACCAAATGTTATTATCCCCCATGGAGTTTAGCAATGTATCGGTGCTTAGAGAGGCCTTTGATAAATGACTGGATTGTTAGGAAGTGGAATACACCGTGATGGAAATTAGCACCTCCTGATCCCAGCTTTCCCCACAGTGCTGCACTACCTTCCTTCTCTGTCCATTAAATATCTTCTCAGCTACTCCAATCTAGTCCCTCCTGGATCCCACTCAGTAGGATCCCACTTGAATTGCCTCTGGCTCGCCTTTATTATGTTTACTCCCTCCGTCAACACTGGCTGGGTATGCCCTGCCCTCTTTGTTATCAAACAATGTGGGGACTTAAGGCCCTCTTCTAAAAGTGTCATGGGTAAGTTTAAAACGGTACAGAGCTCTCTTCAGATTGAAAAGAATTAGGAAGCATAACCAAACTTTAGGAACTCAGGTCTTCCTCTACTGCCATTCCACCAAAATACCCACTTGGTTCTTAAAGAAAATGCTATTCATTGAATTTTTTTTTACTTTTTAAAATGGACTGAAAGTATTGATTTAGAATTGCTTTTCTGATGCCATTTCTGTAGGATGATAAAATCTAGATGTCAGAGGAAGATTTTACTGATCATAATCTGAAACTTTGTCCTTTAAAGTTATTTATTTCTAAATTTATTTTTTCAAGCTTGTTATTTACAAATAATTGTAATTATTTGTAAATAATTTTAAATAAATAATTTACATAATTGTTATTATTTTGCACTGAGTACCTACTGTGAGCTAAGACCTGAGCTATGCACCGTGAAAGATGGAGATGACTATAAGATATGGCATCTGTCCTCAGAAGAGTTTATAATCTAGAAAATAAGCATGGCCTGAAGTTCAAGCCTAAGAAGGAGGAGTGATGTGGAATAGGAACCTCAAGGTTCCAGGCTGAAATACCAGTGTGTTAATTGGAGGTGTTTGAAATCCCAGGCCCTTTAGGAGGTGAGAGCAGATTAATAAGCCATTATCCCAGGCTGCATAAACTATATAGTGAAGAATATGGCATGAGGCTTCAGGATGTCTGACAGAATAGTTCCAGAAGGCAGGAACAGGTAATGCACTTCAGAGGGCCCAGAACAAGCAGGGCTTTAGGTCAGTTTTTAAATCAGTAACAGATCAACACTATAAGAGAAAGCCTGTTTCACAGCCAAACAGTGAACAATGCAAAACCCAGGCTCCCGCAGTCTCTAGAGAGTAATTAGAATTTGTTCAGTAATCAGCCAATTTGGATTTCTGAGAATGATTCTAACACAAAATGGTAAAAGTTTAATGAGGTAAACTAGACCATTGTGTCATAATGGAATGTAGCATAATTCCATTGGAGAATCCTAAAGTTGGAAATGCTGGGGGAAGGGGGGTTGTTTTTTTAAGGAAAAGCAACTTAAAGGCAATGCTAATAAAATAAAAATAGCCCCTGGCTAAAAATACATGCTGAATTTTTATCTCACTGGGGACCTGCGAACAGTGAAATATCCAGGCTGAAGTCTCGTCGCCACTGAGCCAATAAATTAATTTTGAAACTCTGAAGTGATGGTTTGATTTCTTTTGTCTCATAGCCAGTGCAATTTTTGAGGTTGGGTGTTTGTTTTAGTTATTAGTTAAAAACTGTAAACATCCGGATTCAGTTTGCTTTATTATATTTTAAAGAACAAGAAACTTACTCCCATCAAAAGAGATGGAGGGCTAGGATAAATTGTGGATAAACAGTAGTTTGGGGTGAAGTTCAAATACAGGCCTGTTATTTATCCTGCACTGGAAAAATGAGACATACCATATTTAGGCATATATAGCAACCCTAATGTTTGTGGAGAGAGGGAAAGATTATTCTGGATGGCTTTTTGTTTGTTTTTGTTTGTTTTTTCAACAGAGCAAGCCCAAGAAAGGGTTGAACAATGTGTCACCAGATTACACTTTTTCCTGTGATACCACTTTTGATCTTTCAGGTCTCTTCCAACTTTAAGACACTTTGATTCTTTGATTCTAAAATGCTATATTAGGAAATTTCACCAAAGAAGAGCTGCCTGCAACAGGTCATTTTGACCCTGCACGTAGATGTTCTCAGGAGGATCTCAGGGTGTGATGACATAGTATGTGACTAACCTGCAGAGTGTTACCCAACTAGTGGGGCCTCAGGACTTTCCCTAATTCTGCTAACACCTCCGTGACCATGTGCCTTTCTCTGTAGCAAATATGGAGAACTCATGAGCAGCAAGATCTTATTAGGCTTCACTACAAAAACATGGTAGCTTACTCTAATAAGATAAAACAAGTATAAAATACTTCAAAAAAGTTTAGCTCCAACTCCATTCCTGACTGAATTGGATGGTATTTCCCTAAAGTAGTGATTTTAAGTTACCAGAACATTCACCAAAAGAGCCAAATTAGATTTACATGTAAGTTCATATGGTGAAATACTAAATTAAATTTGGTTAATTTTATCATTAAAAGTGAAGATTAAAATGCTTATTAATCAAAATTAACTTTTGGATTTCAATAATAAGGAACAATAAGGAATCTTAATCATGTTTTATATGTCAGTAATTGGAATCTTTAGATTTCTAGGCTAATCTAGATGCTCCTATCATCCCTCATTCTTTTCAGAGTTGTTTTTCTGGTCATAGCATAGCCACATCAGCACACAGTGTTCTAAATACATGGTCAGAGCAATTCTTTCTGACTTTATTCAGTTTCTTTGTTTATATGATGAAGAACTTTGCTTGTTTTTATTTTTGCTAGGCCCTATTAGAATTGGAATTTTATCTTCCAAAATTGTAGAATTTCTTGCTAAATGTGTAATGATATTACACAAATTTATCAATTTGTTTTTTTCTTTTCTAGTCAAGAAGAACTCTCTTTTCTTTGTAGAACTTAGGAATAGCAAAAATAACTAACTCATCCTTCTCCAAATCCATAATACACAAATGTGTAGTCACCTTGCTAATAGAAATATCAGTATACGGTGGCTGGTTCTTTCTTTGTCTTTGAATACAAATAAAAGGGCATTTCTACCATCAAAAATGACCTAAATTTACCCATGATCAATTTCTACCATCTCTTTTGACATTTTAGAGTAAAACTTTACTGTGTCTATCAATGATTAAGATGACTGAATTTCAACTTTATAATTTGGAATAGAATGAATATATTGGGATTTATATGACAACATCGACCAAGATATTGCTTGGCAGCCTGGAGTAGGAGTGATGAGGATGAGTCTAGGCTGAGTCTGTGTTTCTGACTTGAGCAAATGAATGAAATGAAGGTTTAACCTTAGATATTCACTGAATTTCAGCTACCTTTGGAAGTGGGGATGCCCAGCAGGCTATTGGTTGTACTGTCAGAGCTCAGAGAGCAATCTGAACTGTAAATATTGAATTGGCAAACAGCTGAAGAGGGTTTAAATGTTGGGGAATCCTTCCTATGTAAAGTCTGTTCCAGAAGACACAGTTGAAAAAATTGAATGGATCTGGGAGGAAGAAATATATGGCCAGAGTGGCAGTAAGAGTATAGCTTATTAGGGAAGCTAGGGGCTAAGGGCAAGCAGATTCATGAGCCCCAGACTCATGACAGGATTTGTTTGGTTGTTTGGTCTCATTGATTGACAGCCCCACTGAAATAACATGGAATGGAGAAGAGCCAGTTCTCAGAAGAAGGGAATATTGGGCAAAACAAAAACAAATGTCTACCATACCAAGTCATTTCATTAATTCATTCCATAAATGTCTGTTGAATGCCTCTTAACATGCTGGACACTGTTGTAAATACTTGGAATACATTAGCTAACAGATAAATATGCCTACTCTCATGTAATTTACCTTCTAGCTGGTCTGTTCAGCTGCAGAAGAGCAAGTTGGAGTTTGGGCAGCCAGCAGGTATGCCATAAAGTACTTAGACTTCCATTGGCTAACCTGTCCTCTACCTGTTGGTTAAGTAGTTGAAATCATTGCATTCAAGGGAGATAGTAAGCTAGTATTCATACCAGAGTGGTGTCCTTATGCAGAGGTCTGCTGTAGCTTCTAAAGGTTCGCACAAGTGAAGGGTATCACTGTAATTCAAGTGTTCCCTTGTATCTAGAATGGGGAGATGAACTGGGACCATTTCAACCCCTGAGGACAGCATGTTGGCAAGAGCCAGTGAAGTTATTGTGATATTTCAGTTTCAGATCAAAATGAGATGAAAAAATCAGGAGCCTAGATGCAAGGTGGGGTTAAAGCTGAAGTTCACTAGACACACAGGAATGCAGGGGCTTTCCATATACACAACAGATCCAGGCTTAAAGCAGAAATACTGATTCCCTTTTATACATCAAGCCCTTGAAACAATGATGCTCCTGCCAGTCTTGGTTAGAGTGACTTGGGGCATGGGCAGGGCAGAGTCTGTAATAGAAGGCTTCAGATAGGAATTGACTACAGGATGGTGATGGATAGATGCTATCAGCAAATAAATATAATTGTTAGTATTTATTATCCAGGCCCACATTTTTCATTTTATCCTCAAAACAAAAACAAGGGGAAAAAAAACCAATTTGAGATCAGAACTCTAGTTGCAGATATTAAAAATTAAAATAGAACTTGCTTAAACAAAAAAGGAAAAATTTTCAGTGATGGACATACAGAGATGATTAAGATAGCTCCTTCCCTTTTCCCCTAACTGCTCTCCCCACTGTCGCTGACCTCACTGTGTATGTGAAGGAATAATATTTTTCCCTTTTTGAGATATTAGGAAATATAGTCATATATTTCAGCTCTGGAAATCACATTCACTTATGGGAACTTTACTTTTAAAGGGCCACTGACAAATTGGAGCATGTTCAGAAGAAAAGGACCTAGATGGTGAGGGACTATGAAACCAAGTTATATGAGAAACATTTGGAGAAAGTAGGGAGATTTAGCCTAAAAAAGAGAAGATTAACCAGAAAGTATTACAAAGGTCATAGTTTTCAGATTCTGGAAGAGACACCACATATTTTAGGGATTTATCGTGCACTGCCCACTGGAGCCTCCCAGAACAAGGGTCGCTGTGGCAGAGATACAAGAAGAACATCAAAAAGAACTTGATAAAAATCAAAGCTATGCCAAAAGAAATGTGTATCATTGGAGGCAGTACCAAGTCCTAGTTTCTGGAGTTTTCAAAACCAAATCATAGTTAATGAAATTAATTGAAAACTCAGTATTTTCAAAACCAACTCATAATTAATGCCAAGTAAAAGCACTGTATACCTGTTAAACTGGCATTATTAAAGAAATAAAGTGCGTTTGTAACCTTAAAAGAAAGAAATAAAAACGAAAACACTCATTCTAAAACAGCAGATGTAGATTCCTGTCAAGTCCATGTCCACTGGGGAAATTTGTGTGCCTGGAAACTCCTGTGTTTTGGATTTTGACTTGTGTCTTCCAAAATGTGAGATGTGGGGAATGTCACCTTTCTCTTATTAATCTGGGATCTTGAAGAACAGGGAGTGCCACTAGTACTGAGTTAAACTCAGTAACTCCTGCAATTCTCTGGTTTCCAAATGAAAATGTATGTATATTCTAATTCAACATATGGCTCAATTGATTCTTTGCTTTAAAAACCCTTCCTTTTATATGTCTTAAGTGTTGTTTGCAATGTAAAACTGAGTCCTAAATTTTAAAAAATTTCCATAGTAGATAATCGGCTAAGTGTTTAAAGCCTGGCATGTAATCTCAGTGAACTGGAGTTCTCTGATTTCACTGTTTTCAGCTAGTAAATGTCACTCTAAACATTGTTGCTTTCACCACACTTAAGCCCTTTCATCTGCAGTGAGTACAGTGTGTCAGACAATTCTTTGTGTTCCAGTCTAGAGAGGGGAAGAAAGTACCAAGTCCAGCCTTAAAACAGAGGAGGGAAAAAATAATTGCATGGAAGGCAAAGATGATCCCGTTTTTATATGGTGTTTGTGAACGCACAATCCTGAGTTTGACCAGATATGCTTAAAAAGCATGTATATTAGCTCAGTCAGAACAGAGCCCCACTGAGCTCATACATGGTTGCCAGCCAAACAACTTCCCCGTCTTTTGTGACTGCGGGGGAAGGAGGGAGGTAGTGGTTGCCATCATTACTTTAATTTCACTTTTGCCTGCAGGAGGAATCTTGTCATCTTCTGGCTCCCCAAACTATTTTCAACCTGGGTGTTTTATTTCTGAGTTCCTGAAGGCTACTGGCACACAAGGCACCCCTTACTTCTTATCATTTTGTGGCTGTTTTCACACCATAAGGTTTACTCTGGTTCTTTTCTCTTTCTCCCTTTTTTATTCTTTGTTTGTACACATTTTTATTTCCCATCTCTGCTGCCTTTTGTTCTTCTGGGATTTTTATGTTCTTTCTTCCTTTCCCTGCCTTCTCCCCATTCGCTAACCCCTTAAGACCAAAGGGGTTGTCCTTCATTTCCTTTCCTCAGTCCCTTACCCCGTCCCTTTTGTGTTCATCCTGCTTCATGCTTCACCACTTGTCTTTCTCCTCTCCCCTCATCTGTTATGAGGTGCTGTTGGTGCCACCTCTGCCATTTCTCCCATTCTCCAGGCCCCTTTGCATGCATCTAGAGGGCTCAATCAGAATTAATCCATGATAATGGCTGAAAACAACCAGGTAGTCCGGTCCCTGATCACTGTTATAGACAAATAAATTATCATCTAAGTTCTTAAGCATATATGGGTTTTTTGAAGTCTACGACAGCCAGTGTTTCCAATTTCCTGGCAGTCATGTTGAAGCATAGATTAAAGCCTGGAAGCACTGAAGTGGAATTTTAGAAAACCATGGGCTTTTCTTTCAGACATGGATTCAAGTCTCTACTCTGTTGCTTATTAACTATCTGACCTTGACCCATTAATTAATTCATTTAACACATATTTATTTGAATGCCTATTTTGTGCTTTGTATTTGGTTTTTAGGGAGCCAATTAATAACCCTTTGCCTTTCCCTCTTATATTCACTACCAATTGAGAAATAAGTCATATAAATCAAATTATTAAATTTATCAACTGATAAAAGCAAGATCGGAAGATATGGCATATAATATGCAGCCACCATTGGCTTCTGAATACTTATTCCCTGAATTAGACAGGCTAGCTCACTGAGTGACTGGTGAAGCTGTGTAAGTACAGGCATATATATTTATATACCTCTGTTGCTCTCTACTCAGCACACAAGTCAGGGTATGGAGGATGGATGCATGTTGAGGACAGACAGGATGGAAAAAAAAGAGTGAAAAAGCCCATGGGAGCTGACTGAGCTGAGCATCCTAAATTTGTTCTCCAAAACTCACTGATCAGGCAAGCCACTCCTTTTCCCTAGGGAAGAATAAAGTGAGAAGACTGAGAAGAAGACTCAACTCTTCCCTCCTGGGATCTGGAAATTCCCTTCCCTCCGGGGGAACAGAAAGGTTGAGTATTCCCCTCTAACTCTAAGCAGTATACTTAACCAATGATTATCACAGTAAGCAAAATAAATATCTCTAGGAGTCCATTTCCTCACCTGTAAAATATGGATAATCACACCTACCTCATATTGTGGCTGTGGAGACTAAAATGAAATGAGATATTATTTACAAAGAATATGAGTATGTGTTAACTGTCATTCTTGGATCATAACCAGCCTGTGGTAGAATTGGTCATTCATTAGGCCTAATGTCTTTGTTGTCCTCTCTCAGTCTTTGTTTTTTTTTTTTTTTTTTTTTTTTTAATCATCATTTTATTGAGATATATTCACATACCACGCAGTCATACAAAACAAATTGTACTTTCGATTGTTTACAGTACCATTACATAGTTGTACATTCATCACCTAAATCAATCCCTGACACCTTCATTAGCACACACACAAAAATAACAAGAATAATAATTAGAGTGAAAAAGAGCAATTGAAGTAAAAAAGAACACTAGGTACCTTTGTCTGTTTGTTTGCTTCCCCTACTTTTCTACACATCGATCCATAAACTAGACAAAGTGGAGTTTGGTCCTTATGGCATTCCCAATCCCACTGTCACCCCTCATAAGCTACATTTTTATACAACTGTCTTCGAGATTCATGGGTTCTGGGTTGTAGTTTAATAGTTTCAGGTATCCACCACCAGCTACCCCAGTTCTTTAGAACCTAAAAAAGGTTGTCTAAAGTGTGCGTAAGAGTGCCCACCAGAGTGATCTCTCGGCTCGTTTTGGAATCTCTCTGCCACTGAAGCTTATTTCATTTCCTTTCACATCCCCCTTTTGGTCAAGAAGATGTTCTCCATCCCACGATGCCGGGTCTACATTCCTCCCCGGGAGTCATATTCCACGTTGCCAGGCAGATTCACTTCCCTGGGTGTCTGATCCCACGTAGGGGGGAGGGCAGTGATTTCACCTTTCAAGTTGGCTTAGCCAGAGAGCCTCTCTCAGTCTTTGAACCCCCAATTTGGAATTTTTTCCCTTTCTTACTCTTGTTTAGGGAAAAAAAAAAAAAAAAAAAAACGTGAGACTACTGGTCCTAGAGCTTTTGATTTCCAGTAAGCATGGGTTGAATTAGTCAAATCTTCACTAGTCCTGGCTTATGTGTTATAAAATACATTAATTTGGACAAAGAAAGCATTTGGAACAATTCTGTCTCCTTCAGAACTACAAAACTGGTTATACCCAAATGCATGGCTACAAACACGTGTTATTACATGAAAAATAAAGTTCTTGATTCCTCACATTTACTGTTTTTTTTTTTTTTTTTTTTTTTAATCATCATTTTATTGAGATATATTCACATACCACGCAGTCATACAAAACAAATTGTACTTTCGGTTGTTTACAGTACCATTACATAGTTGTACATTCATCACCTAAATCAATCCCTGACACCTTCATTAGCACACACACAAAAATAACAAGAATAATAATTAGAGTGAAAAAGAGCAATTGAAGTAAAAAAGAACACTGGGTACCTTTGTCTGTTTGTTTGCTTCCCCTACTTTTCTACACATCCATCCATAAACTAGTCAAAGTGGAGTTTGGTCCTTATGGCATTCCCAATCCCACTGTCACCCCTCATAAGCTACATTTTTATACAACTGTCTTCGAGATTCATGGGTTCTGGGTTGTAGTTTAATAGTTTCAGGTATCCACCACCAGCTACCCCAATTCTTTAGAACCTAAAAAAGGTTGTCTAAAGTGTGCGTAAGAGTGCCCACCAGAGTGATCTCTCGGCTCGTTTTGGAATCTCTCTGCCACTGAAGCTTATTTCATTTCCTTTCACATCCCCCTTTTGGTCAAGAAGATGTTCTCCATCCCACGATGCCGGGTCTACATTCCTCCCCGGGAGTCATATTCCACGTTGCCAGGGAGATTCACTTCCCTGGGTGTCTGATCCCACGTAGGGGGGAGGGCAGTGATTTCACCTTTCAAGTTGGCTTAGCCAGAGAGCCTCTCTCAGTCTTTGAACCCCCAATTTGGAATTTTTTCCCTTTCTTACTCTTGTTTAGGTAAAAAAAAAAAAAAAAAAAAAACGTGAGACTACTGGTCCTAGAGCTTTTGATTTCCAGTAAGCATGGGTTGAATTAGTCAAATCTTCACTAGTCCTGGCTTATGTGTTATAAAATACATTAATTTGGACAAAGAAAGCATTTGGAACAATTCTGTCTCCTTCAGAACTACAAAACTGGTTATACCCAAATGCATGGCTACAAACACGTGTTATTACATGAAAAATAAAGTTCTTGATTCCTCACATTTACTGTTGTTATGTTAACTTGAATAGTACTCATGCAGTTTCTCTATTACCATAGAAAATAATTCAGGTGAGCCTCAAAACCAACATGATGAAGAAAAGCAATATAGATAGTGAACTTTGTGAAAGAACTTTTAATTGAGGGTGTTTGGACTTTATTTTGAGGGCAGCAGGAAGCCATTGAAAATAAATGATGGCATGATCAGATTTGTATTTTAGGAAAAAGTCATCTAGCAGCAATGTGAAGAGTGAATTGCAAGTAGTGGGGACAAGGCTGGGAAAGCAAATTGAAGGCCCTAGGTGAACCAGGTGAGGGTAGAGCTGGCCCACACCAGGTAGGGGCAGTAAGATCAAGAGCAGGGTCCAGATTTAAGAGGTTTTAGGAATAGAATTAACATGGTTTGGGTAAGAAGGGGTAAGGGGAGAAATGTATCAGACAGGAAGTCTCTTTCCTAAAGTTAATTAATTAAATTTCAAATTCAGTGCTGCCAAAGGCCCTTCCCCAGAAGGATTAGGGGGTTAGAGTGGGGCATCCAGCCTGGGAAGGACAGTTGAGCTGAAGGGGAGATGGATTTGCCAGTGAGGGGGCTAGATCAGTCCCCCAGGCAAGATCTGGAGAGCGAATTCCCAGGGTGTGGTATAGCCTAGAGATTTGCTTTTCACTGATTGGAAAAAGAGAAGAAGAAAGATCAAGGAGTAGATGGGAAGGGGCCAGGAATAAAAGTCAATGTTTTGGGGACATTTGTGGGCAACATACTTTCAAGAATTCCAAGACGTTGTACACTATCCTGCCTCGTGTATAATTATGTATAACCATTCAAATAAAGCATGTGAAGCCATATTTCACTTTTTCCAGAAAACAGATCTAACAAAAGTACTTAATTGGAGACTTAACTAGATTGTTGTTGTTGTTGTTGTTGTTTTATTGTAGACCTTGCCTTTGTTTTCTCTGGGTTTTTAAAATTGCAGTCTTCTTTTGCCTTAAATTGCCTGAAATGAAGGACATTAGATCCCTGGGACAGACTACCTCCTTGTAGTCTGTTTGTATAGGATGTTATAAAGACTTTTAGATTTTTAAATAATGGGTCTGAAAACAGTAAATAAGAACAGATTGATGGATATCTTTGCAGGGTAGAGGAGGAAAGAAAGGGGAAGGAGTTTATGGCTTTAGAACTGTCCATGAAGTTCTTCTTTCACCCTTGTCTAAAAGTTTTAGTTGATTGTACTTAGCACACTGTGCTCTTTACAGCAGGGCATTATTGTGCATTTCAAAGGTGAGCAGACACTCTATTATGTTTTATAAGTGATTACATGAAACAATGAAAATGTTTTTCTCTATTTGTTTAAAGACCAAAGCTTTTCCCTGATATAATAATTTTTAAAGATTCTCAGTATTGGAGTGTGGAGTTTTTAAATTAATGACATGTTGTAAAAGTTTGTTGTTTTTTGTTTTCAAATTAGTAGTGACTTGTATAGAACCACTGTTTTTTTCTGAGATATTTTGTTAAGATCATAAAAATGTTAAATTGGCTAGTATACCCAACAGAGAATCAACGATTTCTGCAGACTCCCCATAAGACTTTTGTTGCATACCTGTTTTGTGCAAAACAAATGATAGCGGCTGAATGCAATACTACATTTCTAGATTGTAAGCTCCTTAGTGGCTTACTTATCTTTCCAGGCTCCAGTGCCAAGAAAAATGCCAGGTACCATTGTAATACCTACCTATATTAACTTATTTGATCCTCACAACAACCCTGTGAATTACCTGCCATTTTTATTCCCATTTTGCAGATGAGAAAATTGGAGCATAAGGAAGAAAATTGACTTGCCCAAAATCTGATGGCTGCTAAGTGGCAGAGACAATATTCAAATCCATATTGCCTGAAGCTGCAGAATCCATACTGTAATCTGCACTGTGTTATCCTTATGCTCAGGATGTAACTACTAAATGCATGAATAAATTTCTTAATATAGTCATGGGTAGTGGTAGTTTCTAGAATTAGAGCATGAATTTTAATATCTTTGACTATAATTAATATCAAATTTAAACTTAGTGTCTGTCACATGTGTGAGTGCCTTGCTGCAATTCCCCTCTGGACCTGCTCATTGCCAACACTTCCCCCAACAAAGGGAGCCTGGTTTTGTTTTCAGACGCAGTTCTCTGTTTAAAAGATTTAAACCGCAGTGGGCTGGCAGGGAAGGCTGAATAGAGTTAGACAGCCAGTGGAGGTAGGAGTCATGGACAACAATGAACAAGTAGCATTAAAGGCTGTGCAGCGCTTACTCTCCCTGGAAACGCTCTGTCAGACTCAGGAAGTGTGATTTAATCCTGGTTGAGATAATTCCATTTCAAACCCTAGAATAGGCTGTCTGTTACACAGAATTTTAAGTTTTGCCCTGAGAAGTCCTAGCAGAAAGTAACTTGCAATATGTTATTTGTCCTGTTTACTGGACAACACAAAATACAGGGGTTCATTCTTTCTCCATTCCCATTTCCTTTTCCCTTAAAAAAACTCTTAAAGAGGACCTGAGAACCTGCTGCCCCAACAGAAGATGCTTGGGCTGTGGCCCAGCAACACCCTTGGCAGGGTTTGGGAGAGGAGGGAAGTTTGTAATTCAGTCAAAAGATCTACTGTTGATCTTGAAAGAACATCAGACATGCAGATGCTGCAAAGATTTTCTTTCCCCTTTGCTTCCAAGACGCATCTTTTAGTATCTGTTGGACACGGCCCTAGGGCAGAAAAACTAAAAATAATAATAGTAGCAAACACACATACCAACTTGCTATGTTCTAAGTGCTTTGCAGACTTGACCTTATTTAATTATCACTATATCCTGTGAGGGAAACAATACTTGAATCCCCATTTTACACAGGGAAGCTGAGGCATAGAGAGGTAAAGCAGTTAGTCCCAGGTAGTCCACACAGGTAGGAAGTGATAGAGCCAGGAATCAATTCCAGGCAGTCTGGCTCCCAGAGCCCATGCCCTCAACCATTGTACTTTGGACTCTCAATGCCTCAAATACCCGTTCTTGTTTACAATTAGGCAGAAACTATTATTGCATGAAATAAAGGCCTCCATATTTGATCAGAAAACCTGGAGGTTTGGTATTCTCACCTTAGTGACTGAAAATCTTTTGCTTAAAACATTTGGCTGGTGGTCAGGCAAGATGTTTCCCAGATTACCTGCCGGTTTAAAAGCTGTTGTCCCTGACTTAAAATGACTCTGGCAGAGTTGTCACTCTGGTGTCACTGACAGACTGAGCCAACCCCACCCCCAACCCTCACCACAATGAGGCCCTGCTTGTCCAGCCCTCATCTCCCCAAATGTGATCCAGTTTATAAAACCAAGCAGCATGCAGCAAGCCATTCCCCATGTCTCTAGAGAGGTTCTTTTAGCAGATATAGGACATCATGGCAGATGAGATGACTTTGAATGGCAGGGGAGATGCCGCTTTGCCACCTCCCTATGAATGTCTATTTCTATCCTCCCACCCCTCAGGTGCCTTCCCTGTGTCCTGCCCTTCTCAGAATACTGTCAAGTAATCCTTTTTAAAGCGTTAACAGATAATTAAGGAGCTAACTTCTAATCCTTAAGATGGACTACTCCCATAACCGAACTCCTCAATTTTGGGCAGTTCTCTGCTATTGTGAACCTAAAGCTGCCTGAAAAGTCCCTCCAACTGAGGTCAGCTGAGCTGCTTGACCCCAAAATGGTTTTAAGCAGGAAAAGAGCATGACCTTTGGTGGATCTCCAATACCCCCATCTCCTCCCCTCTGCTTTTTCTCCCTTAGCATGCATAGACCCCTTTTGCAGGAATGAATGTAGATTGGTATGCCATCTTTGAAGACTGCCAGTCCCCTCCCTCTCATATCAACAGAGGTTTTCAAGTGCTAGTGTGTACCAGAATCACCTAGGAAGCATGTTTAAAATAAATATCCCTGGGCCCTAAACCCAGATATTCTGATTTAGAAAGAATCTGCATTTCTGACAAGTACCCTGGGTGAATGTGATATGGGGACCTGTATACCACACTTGAGAAACTCTAGACTCTCTTTTGCTGAGATTCTACCAGTATGCCTGTATATTTTGAGTCTCTAATAGGAGGGGGCACTAGTGCAGTCAAGCATATTTAACAAAACTCAGCTAAGCTTGAAGTCAGTAAACACCTAAAAAAAAAAAAAAGGTTCAAACCCTGATTTTGACAAGCAATGTCATTCTGTTTCTGCAAGTTAATAATGGGACCAGGTGCCCCACTGCTAGGATTTGAGCAAAATGTGTGGTGGACAATTAAAGGAAAACAACCTTTGAAAGCCTGAATTTACAGAGTGAAGCACATGTTCCTGAAAGGCCTTGACAGCTTCTTCAAGGTGTTGAATCCATGTTTGTCTAGATCCTAAGTACCATGTTCTTTCAACATACCAAGAGTGCAGTTACTTAATGCATCTCGATTTGTCAAATTCTACCTTCTTCCTCTCTTTCCTTGTCTGTCTTCATGTGTCTGTGTTTATCACTTTCTTTTTCTGTCTCTGTCTTTTATTTTTTTTTTTTGACTTTTTATGGTTTTATTTCACACAAATACAACTTGCACACCAGCTGTCTATTCGTTTTCTTCGCTGTGCAGCCGGGCATTGGGGTTGGTGACTCTGATGGCCAGCTGGGCTGCTCGTTCCACGATGGCTTTGCGATTCTTGGAAGAAACGTTGTGAGCAATCTCAGCACAGTAAGATTTGTTGCACATCAGCAGCACTTCCAGCTCCTTGACATTGTGGACCAGGAACTTGCGGAAGCCACTGGGTAGCATGTGCTTCGTTTTCTTGTTGCTCCCATAACCAATGTTGGGCATCAAGATCTGGCCCTTGAATCTTCTCCGCACCCTGTTGTCAATGCCTCTGGGTTTCCTCCAGTTACGCTTAATTTTGACATATCAGTCTGACTGCTGCCGGATAAACTTCTTGGTCCTCTTTTTGACCATCTTGGGCTTTACGAGGGGTCTGAGGGCAGCCATGATGCCCCCAGTTGATCCAATTTCCTGTTAATCGTATGGACCTTGGGCAATCTACTTGAACTTGAGTCTCAATTTTAACACCGGGTAGGAGATGGCTGCCACCTCTGTGGGCAGCGCCGAGGAAGAGAGAGCTCTGTCTCTGTCTTATACACACCTATACAACACACATAAATGACCAGAATCTTATGTACAAGTTTTTCTATGTATCCTTTCATCTCAGAATTAAGGAATTAAATAATCCATGGTGTAAAAATTCTTAAGCCTTTTTTTATACTACAAAGATAGTCTGTTCAGAAAATATCCAAGGGACTCTGCTAACCAGTTTTCAATTCAGCAAGATAGAAATTCAGTATGTATGTCCAAGTAAAAACAATGGGGAAGGGTCATAGGAAAAATATCACTTACCTACTTAAGAGAGGGCCTTGACAGAAGTCAAGAGTTATATAATTGCTTTGATTAAAGCCAGTTCTTCCTGTTTAGAAAGGATACACCCCTATTTAAAAAAAAAAAAAAAAATGTTAACCATTTCCCCAGTTCATCTGCAGAAAAGCCTTCCTAATTCATCTTGGTCCAGTAGCATGTTACAGTCTACCACTGATTTCTCTATTAAAGTTACAGTTATTAATAATAACAAATAGCAGAATTGTTTAATCAAACTGTCATAATCTGTCTTGTTGTTCTCCTTGTCTGTAAACCACTTCCAACGAAAGCTGGATCTGGTTAACAAGCCCAGGACAGGGCAGCATGGACAATATGGAAGGCGAACCCTGGGGTATTCTTCAAAAGGCTTGGGTTTGAGTCAGCTGAGTCACTAACTGTGTGACCTTACATAAGTCACTTAACTTTTCTGTGCCTTAGCCTCCTTGTCTAAGTAATGATGATAACAGCCTTTACCTCAGAGAGCTGTTGTAAGGTTTAAATGAGGTGATTATACAAAATGACACACTTAGGCACTATGCCTGGCAAGTAACAGGTGTCCAGTAAATGTCAATTTCTTTCCTTTCCTCCTAAAGCTGAAGGGAGAGTTTGAACTAAATGATTCCTTGAGGTTGCATCCAGCTCTGATAATCTGTAATTCTCGAGATCCATTTAGTAAAGGGTGTGAAGAAAACAAAAGGAAAAAACACTGGATTGCTAGTGTTCAGAGACCTCCGTGAAAACATTTCAGAGGGTTGAAAATACAATGAAAACCAAGACCAGGCAGGAAATTGTCACCTTGACCATTTGGTCTAGAGAACAGGAAAACTAAAAGATTCAATTTCCTCCACTGAAAGTAGAAGCAGCCAGGAAGGTTAAGAAAACAATGTTTGGTTAGCCTGATACTGGTCTTTAATGATGATGCTAAACAGGAAAGGCCTGACCATTCAGACAAAAAAGAAAAAAGGTTTTTATTTTATCTATGTATTTATTTTTTGTGATGGAACCTCAGGGCGAGAAAATAAAATGCCAACCCAGTGTGGGCACTAACAAACTCTGAGCTTTTTTGTCTACCCTATACTTAGGCAGGGAAGCAGCCACCAACATTTATGGAGTGCCCAAGTTGTGTAGAGCCTTGGGTCTGTAGGATGTTACTAACAAGCATTGAAATCAAAACCACAGTTTGGCATCCCTGAGTCGTAAGGGGATACTGAAGCCTGATGTCTGAGAACTGCTGTTACCAAAGTGTCCATATCATTTTTTTAGCTACCATGCCTGGAAGCTCAGCCCAAACCTAACAAATCAGGATGGGCACAAGAATGTTGAGAAATCTAGTTTCCCATTCAAGGGCAAAGGAGGCAACTCTTGTTTTGAAAGGAACAAGAGCAGGCTTATTCATTATGTCATCAAGCTTATTCATCATGTGATGGCCATAGACTTTCAAGGCCATCAGGCCACAGGCTTAGAAGTACACTACAAGGACACCACAGATCCAGACCAGAGGAATCTCAAGAATCCCTTCAGTCATCCACTGTCTGTGGAAATCCAGAAAATGTTGCTCTTAGAGTCACTTGGAGTGGATCAGGTATGTCAAAAACTATGACTAGTAGATGGTTGGGTTGCTCTTATCTCGTATCCTCTAAAGGGTAGGATAAATCATGCCATGTCAATGCCTTATCTGTGGCAAGGGTGGCCTCGAGGACAAGACTGGCGCAACATGTTATCTCTCTGTATTTCATCAGTCTTTGGCCTTTGTTCTACGTGGTACTCAAGAATTTGAAAATGCCACAATGCCTACTTTACATTTAGATGGATTATAATAATCACTACCATTTATTGAATTTTTACCGTGGGCCAGGCACTATGCTAAATGTTTTACGTGTATGATCTTATTTTATCTCCACAACAATACCATTAAATAGATACTGTTTTCCCCATGTTATATTTGTTTCTGGTTTGGTTACCATTCCCTACCCCAATAATTCCTTACTCACCACTACAAACTCCTAGGAAGGAGAATATAATTAATACTTTCCTTTAAGGACCATTAAGACCAATCTCATGTTGCTCTTTTACTTTGTTTACATTATTCACCACAAAAGTTCAAACGCCTGAGATAAAGTTCACCTGAACATAATAGTTCTGTTAAACTTTAATTTGTCTCAAATTCCCACCCCTCACAACCCCCCAAATCTTTCCATTGGCCCTTGGTAACTCAGAAGTTAGTCCATCATACTCTTTGCTGCCTCTTGCTCTAATAATATCTAATTGTGCCCAAAAGACACTACTTCCTCATCACTCTCCCAAGTTGTTGCCATTTTTCCTTCCACATACTTTGTATCACTGAATCTGAAGGTGGGAAAGTATCGTCCTTTTTTTTATTGCCCATTTCCCTCCTCATTGAAACATTCCTTCTCTCTTGAAACAACATGCCATCAAACCCACTACCCCTTGTGCATTGATTTACCAGTCTCACATCATTTCTCCTTATTCATTGAAGATGTTAACACCTGACTTCCTGTCATTCTCTCACTTCCGTACTCATTCTTGGTGATTTCAGTGCTCATGCAGATGATCCAGCCAATGCTCCAGATTCTTAGCTCTTTGACCAGCCCACCCCTGATGATCTTGCTTCCACCATCCCTCAGTCACTCAGTCCTGTGGCCATGACCTCCATCTTGTCGTTGCCAGTGTCTACACTATCTCCAAGATTTCTTTGTCAAGCATCTCCATCTTTTCAGCTCATTTCCTCTAGTACCCTGACTCCAACAATTCTTTGCTCCCTCTGACATCTCCAGTTCACTCACCACCACCTTTTTAAAACCTCATTATCCCACCCCTACTTCCCTCTTTACCCAGCCTAAATTCCATGGTTTGTTGATATAATCACTTCCCTTCCTCAACAGTCTTGTGCTCCATGACCCACACCCCTAGTGATTCTTGGATGGCAGAATTCCAATTCTGGTTAAAGCCAACTCTTCATCTATTCCATTCCTGTACCTAAGAGGCCAAACAGTTATGCTACCTGGCCTTACCTTGAATTTATGCCTACAAACCAAAGTAGGCCTTCCGTACAGATGCCTAGTCAGTTCACTCTCTCACTCTCTTGACAATTTCATACCTTCTCTTCTCAGATTTCCCAGATCCCACGTATTAGCTTCCTTGGGCTACCATAACAAATTACTAGAATCTAGATGGCTTAAAATAACAAATTTATTTTCTCACAGTTCAGGAGGCCAGAATCAAAAACCAAGGTGTCACAATTGCATGGAACTTTGAATAGGAAGTGAGATACGGTAGGTTAGTATAGGCTAGAGTGAAATAGTGACACATCCCAGAGTAATTTGGGCAGATAATAAAAAATATATTTACAGCCTCCCCCTCCCCAGCCCCGAGGATCTGGGGGAAGGTGCGGATGTGTTGGACATCCTCACCTGGACTGGTGTTGATGTTGTCACAAACACTGGGACTGGCGGTTTGATGTGCTGAGCCCTCGATCATGGGACTTGCCCTTATGAAGCTCGTTACTGCAAAGGAGAGGCTAAACCTGCTTATAATTGTGCCTAAGAGTCTCCCCCTGATTGCCTCTTTGTTGCTCAGATGTGGCCCTCTCTCTCTCTAACTGAGCCATCTCGACAGGTGAACTCGCTGCCCTCCCCCCTACGTGGGACCTGACTCCCAGGGTTGTATATCTCCCTGGCAATGCAGAATATGACTCCTGGGGATGAATGTGGACCCGGCGTCGTGGGACTGAGAGTATCTTCTTGACCAAAAAGGGGATGCAAAATGAGACGAAATAGTTTCAGTGGCTGAGAGATTTCAAATGGAGTCGAGAGGTCACTCTGGTGGACATTCTTATGCACTATATAGATAACACGTCTTAGGTTTTAATGTATTGGAAGAGCTAGAAGTAAATACCTGAAACTACCAAACTCCAACCCAGCAGTCTGGACTCCTGAAGACAATTATATAATAATGTAGATTACAAGGGGTGACAATGTGATTGTGAAGACCTTGTGGATCACACCCCCTTTATCTAGTGTATGGATGAGTAGAAAAATGGGGATAAAAACTAAAGGAAAATGGGGTGGGGTGGGGGGATGATTTGCGTGTTCTTTTTTCACTTTTATTTTTTACTCTTGTTCTGGTTCTTTTAGATGTAAGGAAAATGTTCAAAGATAGATTGTGGTGATGAACGCTTAACTATGTTATCATACTGTGGACAGTGGATTGTATACCATGGATGATAGTATGGTGTGTGAATGTATTTCAGTAAAACTGAATTTAATAAAAAAAAAAAAAATAAAGGTGTCAACAGGCTTGGTTCCTTTCGTAACCTCTGAGAAGGTATCTGTTCCATGCCTCTCTTGGCTTCTGTTGGTTCACAGCAATCCTTGGCATTCCTTTGCTTGTAGCTGCATCATTCCAGTCTCTGCCTCCATTGTCAACACAGCCTTCTTCCACATGTATCTCTCTGTGTCTTCACATGACCTTGTAATAAGGATTTACGGCCCAGACTAGTCCGATATGACCTTATCATAACTAAACTAATTACATCTGCAAAGACCTTATTTCCACATTTAGTCACATTTTGAAGTTCAGGTGGACATGTGTTTTGGGGGGATACTGTTCAACCAAGTTTATCCAGTTAATGACCTTGCTTCTTATTTTACTGAGAAAATAACAGCAGTTGTAAGAAAATGTCTTCAGCCTCTAATCCCAAATCTACCCACCTTCTTTTCTCAGGAACCGTAATATACTGTTTCCTTCACTACTACCCCCTATTCTGAACAACCATCTTCTCTCACTGGGATTACTGCCAGAGTCTCACTGGTCCCCCTCATCTAATCTTGCCTTTAGCAATCTATCCTCCACATATCAGCCATACTGATCCTAATAAGACGAAGTTATATCATGTTACTCTCCTGCTCTCAGTCTTCAAATAGCTTCCCATAACACTTAGAATAAGCAGTAATGACTTTACCATGGCCTATAAGGCCCTGCATGAGTGAGTCCCTGGCTACCACCCTGAATTCATTTTTGAATTCATTTGTCACTGCACTGCAACCACCCTTTCCTCCTTGCTATTCCTTAGACCTAGAACACTTATACCACATACCCAAAGGGCTTACTCTTGAACTTCATTCAGATCTTTGCTCACAAGTCAGCTTCCTCAGAAAAATCTTTTTTGACCTCCACATCACCCTGTTCTCTTTTTCTGCTTTATGTTTTATATTCATTTATATTTTATATTCATGTATCTTATTTTCTCTCTACCCACTGGAATGTAAACTTTGTGAGGGCAGGATCTTTGGGTCACATATATATCCCCAATGCCCAGAACAGTGTCTGGCATAATATTCAATAAATATTTTTTGAATGATGAAGCCATGAATTGGGAAACTGAGGCATGGAATGGATAAGTAATTTGTCCCAAGTCACATGCCTGTTAAGCAGCCAACAGGTCTGTGTGATTGTAAAGTTCTTGCCTGCAATTACAGTGTTATTCAACCTCTTGATGTAATATATGAATGTGCAATGAGCAGGAATATTCTGTCCAACAAAAGTAATCAGTATTTGGGGTGTTAGTATAGGGCATTTGCCAATTGGACAAGATCCTAAAGGATCAAGATTTACTCTTCTATTCAGTTATTTATTTAATCACATTGGGAACAGTTACTTTGAATTGTCACCAAACAAAATGTAAGTAACTGACATTTTCTTTAAACTTAATTTTCCCTTTATTCTCTTCTTTTTTTTTAATTTCTTTTTTATTAGAGAAGTTGTAGGTTTACCAAAAAATACAGAGTAAACATATACCCCTCCCCCATTATTAACACTTTGCATTATTACCGTGGTACTTTTGTTACAATTGAAGGAAGAATATTATAATTGTACTGTTAACTGTAGCCCTTTTTTTTTTTTACACTAGAGTTCAGTGTTTTGTGTTGGACAGTCCTTTGGATTTCTTTTTATTTTTTATTCTAGTAACAAATATACAACCTAAAACTTACCCTTTTAACCACATTGAAATACATAATTCAATAGTGTTAATTATATTAACAATGTTCTGCTACCATTATCACTATGAATTACCAAAACATTTCTATCACCCCAAACAGAAATTCTGTACCAATTCAGCATTAACTCCCCATTCCCTATCCCCACCCCAGCCCCTGGTAACCTATGTTCTAATTTGTGACTGTATGAATTTGCTTATTCTAATTATTTCCTATCAGTGAGATCATACAATATTTATCCTTTTTTGCCTGGCTTACATCACTCAACATGATGTCTTCAGGGTTCATCCATATTGTCACAGGTATCAGAACTTCATTCCTTTTCAAGGCTGAATAATATTCCATTGTGTGTGTATACTACATATACTACATTTTATTTATCCATGAATCTGCTGTTGAACACTTGGATTGCTTCCATCTTTTGGCAATTGTGAATAATGTTGCTATGAACAGCAGTGTGCAAATACCTGTTTGAGTCCCTGCTTTCCATTCTTTTGGTTATATACCCAGAAGTGATGTTACCAGGTCATATGGTAATTCTATGTTTAACTTTCTTTGGAACCGCCAAACTGCTTTTTACAGTTACTGTACCATGTTACATTCCCACCAACAATGAACAATTGATCCTATTACTCCACATCCTCTCCAACACTTATTTTTTTGTTTTTTTTAATAGTAGCCATTCTAATTGGTATGAAGTGTTATCTCATTTTGGTTTTAATTTGCATTTTCCTAATAGCTAATGATGTTGAGCATCTTGTCATTTCATGTGCTTTTTGGCCATTTGTATCTCTTCCTTGGAGAAATGTCTATTCAAATCTTTTGCCCAGTTTTTTAATTGGGTTGTTTGTATTTTTGTTGTTGAGTAGTAGGATTTCTTTTTATATTCTGGATATTAAACACTTATTAGATATGTGGTTTCCAAATATTTTTTCCATTCTGTGGGTTTTCTTTTTACTTTCATGATGAAATCCTTTGATGCACAAAAGTTTTTAATTTTGACGAAGTCCAAAAAAACTTACCCAATTGAGTGGTCCTGGCACCCTTGTCAAAAATCAATTGGCCATACATGTGAGGGGTCTGTTTCTGAACCCTCAATTCAATTCCATTGGTACTTATGCCAACTCTTTTTTTTTTTAATGCAGTTTTATTGAGATATATTCACACACCATGTAAACCATCTAAAGTATACAACCACTGGCTCACAGTATCATCACATAGTTGTGTGTACAAATCCATGATCATTTATAGAACATTTTCATTATTCCAGAAAAGAAATAAAAATAAAAAAGAAAACCCAAATCCTCCCATACCCCTTTTGCCTTCCTATTATTGACCCATAGTATTAGTGTAGTACATTTGTTACTGTTGATAAAAGAGTATTAAAATATTACTGTCCATAGCTTGTGATAGGTACATTTTTCCCGTATACCCTTCTATTATTAATTCCATATAATGGTGTCATTCATTTGTTCTAGTTCATGAAAGAACATTTTTATATTTGTACAGTTAGTACTTGTACACCACAAGATTCACTGTATTATACATTCTCATGTTTTAACCTCCAGCTTTCCTTTTGATGACATACATAATTCGAAACTTCCCTTTTTACCACATTCACACACCATTCAGCACTGTTAATCATTCTCACAGTAATGGGCTACCATCACCTCTGTCCATTTCCAAACGTTTTAGTTCAACTTAGTTAAATATTCTGCACATATTAAGCAACCACTCCCCATTCTTTAGCCTCATTCTACATTCTGTGTTTTTTATTTTATATTTTATTTCTGAGTTTGCATATTATTATTAGCTCATATCAGTGAGATCATACGGTATTTGTCCTTTTGTGTCTGATTTATTTCACTTAACATAATGTCCTCAAGGTTCATTCATGTTGTCGCATGCTTGAGGACTTCATTCCTTCTTACTGCTGAATAATATTCCATTGGATGTATATAACACATTTTGTTTATTCATTCTTCTGGTGATGGACACTTGGGTTGTTCCATCTTTTGGCAATTGTGAATAATGCCATTATGAACAATGGTATGCAAATGTCTATTCGCATCCCTGCCTTCCCATCTTCTGGGTATATCCCGAGTAGCAGGATTGCCAGGTCGTAAGCTTATGCCAACTCTTTTGATTACTGTGGCTTTGTAATAAGGTTTGAAATCAGAAATGTAACTCCTCTAACTGCATTCTTCTTTTTCTAAATGGTTTTGGCTATTTGTGGTTCCTTTACCCTTCCAATTTTGATGATTAGCTTTTCTAGTTCAGCAAAGAAGGCCATGGGAATTCTAATTGGGATTGCATTGAATCTGTAGATCACTTTGGGTAGAATTAACATCTTAACAATATTTAGTCTTCCAATCCATTTAGGTTGTCTTTGATTTCTTTTACCATGGTTTTTGTAGTTTTCCATATGTAAGTCCTTTACATCCTTGGTTTAAATTTATTCCTATATATTTGGTTATTTTAGTTGATATTGAAATGGAATTTTTGTTCTCAATTTCCTCTTCAGATTGTTAGTAGTGTACAAAAACACTACTTATTTTACATGTTGCTCTTGAACCCTGTCACTTTGCTAAATTTGTTTATTAACTCTAGTAGCTTTGTTGTGGATTATTCAGGATTTTCTATATATAGGATCATGTCATCTGCAAACAGGAGTATTTTACTTCTTTCTCTCCAATTTGGATGCTTTCTTTTTCTTTTTCTTGCCTAATTACTCTGGCTAGAACTTCCAGCATAATGTTGAATAACAGTGGTGACAGTGGGCATCCGTGTTTTGTTCCTGATCTTAGTGGGGAGATTTTGGTCCTTTACCACTGAATATGATGTTAACTGTGGGTTTTCACATATGTGTTTTACCATATAGTGAAAGTTTCCTTCTTTTCCTGTTTTCTGGAGTGTTTTTATCAAGAAAAGGTGCTGGATTTTGTCAAATGCCTTTTCTGCATCAATTGAGATGATTGTGATTTTGTTTTTTGTTCTATTAGTGAGCTACATTACATTAATTGATTTTCTTATGTTGAACCACCCTTGCATACCTGAGATAAATCCCACTTGATCATTGTGTATAATACTTTTAATATGCTGTTGGATTCAGTTTGCTAGCATTTTATTAAGGGTTTTTGCATCTATAGTCAAAAGGAATATTGGTCTGTACTTTTGTTCTCATATCTTTATCTGGCTTTGATATTGGGGTGATGTTGACCTCACAGAATAAGTTAGGAAGTATTCCCTCCTCTTCATTTTTTGGAAAAGTTTTAGCAGGATTATTAATTCTTCTTAGAATGTTTGGTAAAATTGACCAGTGAAGCCATCTGGTGCTAGGCTTTTCTTTATTGGGAGGATTTGGATTATTGATTCAGTCTCTTCACTTGCTGTTGGTTGGTTGTGATCTTCTGTTTGCTTCTGAGTCAGTGTAGGGGGTTTGAATATTTTTAGAAATTTGTTCATTTCATCTAGGTTATCTGATTTACTGGTGTACAGTTGTTCATAGTATCCTTTTTATTTCTCTGGGGGTCAGTGGTAATGCCCCCCCCCACACTTTTATTTCTGATTTTAGTCATTTGTGTCCTTTTTCTTTATCAAGTTGAGCTAAAGTTTTGTTAATTTATTGATCTTTTCAAAGAATCATCTTTTGTTTTTATTAATTCTATTTTCTTTTTTAATTCTCTATTTCCTTTATCTCTGTTCTAATCTTTGTAATTTCTTTCCTTCTGGTTACTTTGGGTTTAGTTTGCTCATCTTTTTCTAGATCCTCCATATGTGAGGTGAGGTTTCCGATTTGAGATTTTTCTTTTTTAATGTAAGCATTTAGAGTTGTAAATTTCCCTCTCAGCTCTGCCTTTGCTGCATCCCATAAGTTTTGGTATGTTGTGTTGTCATTTTCATTCACCTGAAGATATTTCCTGATTTCCCTCTTGAATTCTTCTTTGACCCATTGATTAAGAGTGTGTTGTTTAATTTCTACATATTTGTGAATTTTCCAGTTCTCTCTCTGTTGTTGATTCCTAGCTTCATTCCATTGTGATTGGAGAAGATATGCTGTCTGATTTCAGTATTTCTGAATTTATTGAGACTTGTTTTGTAACCTAGCTTATGTTCTGTCCTGGAGAATGATCCATATGCGCTAGAGAAGAGACTATGTATTCTGCTGCTGCTGGGTGAAGCATTCTGTATGTGCCTATTAGTTCTAGTAGATTTATAGTATCATTCAAGTCTTCTATTTCTTTATTGATCCACTATTCAAATGTTCTATCCATTATTGAAAGTGGTGTATTGAAGTCTCCTACTATTAATGTAGAACTCTCTATTTCTTCCTTTGACTCTTCCAATATTTGCTTCATATATTTTGGGACTCTTTCATGAGGGGCATATATATTTATAGTTGTTAAGTCTTTTTCTTGAATGGACTCCTTTATCAGTATTTAATAACCTTCTTTGTCCCTTGTAACTCTTTTTTGTCTTAAAGTCTATTTTAGCAGATATTAGTATAGCTACCCAATCTCTCTTTTGTTTACTATTTTCATGGTATATATTTTTCCCTTCTTTTATTGTCAGCATTTTATCAACCATAGTTGGGTCTTGCTTTTTTATCCACTCTGCCAACCTCTGTCTTTTGATGGGAGAGTTTAATCCATTTAGTATAACTACTATGATAATGCAGGACATTCTTCTGTCATTTGCTATATGGTCTTTGTAAGTCTTGTCTTTTTTGTCCCTCAATTCTTCACTTAATGCTTACTTTCATATTTATTTGATTTTAGCCTCTTCTCATTTCTTTCTGTATATATTTTTCATATATTTCATTTGTTGTTACCATGTAGTTTAAATTTAACATTCTATATTCTATAACTGATGTTTAACTTGATAACATCTTAACTTCAAAAGCACAGATATACACTGTTCCTATACTCATCCCTCCCCCCACCTTTTTGTTCTACTTGTTACAAATTGTATTGTTATACAATGTTGTCCAACCATATATTCATCATTATTTTTTTTATGAATTTGCATTTTAGAATATGTAAGAAGTAAAAAGTAGCGTTATATACCACAACATGCAATACAATAGTACTGGCATTTATAATTACCCATATAATTACCTTTAATGGAAGTCTTTATTTCTTTATGCTTCTTTGATCCATTGTCTAGTGTTCTTTCCTTTCAGTTTGACGAACTCCCTTTAGCATACCTTGTAGAGCAGGTTAGGTGGTGATGAATTTATCTGTTATTTATCTGGGATGTCTTAATCTCGTCTACTTTTTTTTTTTTACATTTTAAACATGCAGTTTATTGTATGTCATTTACATCTCAATAGGACTGTTAAAAATATACAAGAAAAATTATCCAGTGTATGGATGGATGAGTTGAAAAATGGGGACAATAACTAATTGAAAAATAGGTTGGGATGGGGGGAATGATTTGGATGTTCTTTTTTACTTTTATTTTTTATTCTTATTCTTTCTGGTGTAAGGAAAATGTTCAAAAATAGATTGGGGTGATGGATGCACTACAATGGTACTATGAGCAGTTGATTGTACACCATGGATAATTGTGCAGTATGTGAATATATCTCAATAAAACTGAATTTAATTTTAAAAAGGCAGTTTAATTGAGAAATATACACATACCATACAGTCCATCCAAAGTGTTAAGTCACTGGCTTTTAGCGTATTCACAGAGTTTGTGCATTCATTACCACAATCAATTTTTGAACATTTTCATTGCTCCAAAAAGAAAAACCCCATACTCCTTAGCAGTCACCTCTCCATCACTCTGTCCTTCTCCAGCCCTACATAACCACTAATCTGTTTCTGTCTCTATAGATTTATTTATGTTTACATTTTATATAAATGGAATCATACAATCAATAAGTGGTACTTTATGTCTGTTTTCTTTCACTTACAATAATTTAAAAAAATATTAATTAGAGAAGTTGTAGGACTATAGAAAAGTCTTGTAAAAAAAAATACAGCAGTCCCATATACCCACCCCCCATTGTTGACACACTGTATTAGTTACCTTTGTTGCAAATGATGAAAGATTATTAAAATAGTACTATTAACTGTAGTCCACAGTTTACATTAGGTGTGTTTTTTCCCATGTACTACCCTATTTTGAACACCTTGTATTAGTGTCATACATTTGTTATAATTCATGAAAGAATAGTCTTATTCTTGTATTATTAACCCCAGTCCATTGTCCACATGAGGGTTCACCGTATAATACAGTACCATGTTTCATCTTCTAACTTTCATTCTAGTAACATGCACTAACCAAAACTTCCCCATTCATCCACACTCACATACATAGTTAAATGCTGTTGATTATACTCACAATATGTTCTGCCATCACCACCATTGATTTCCAAACCTTTACAATCAACCTGAATAGAAATTCTGTACAAATTAAGCATCAGTTCCTCATTCTCTAGACTCATTCTGTCTTCTGGTAACCTATATCCTAGAATTTATATCTATGAGTTTACATGTTGTATTTAGTTCATATTAGTGAGATCATACAGTATTTGTCCTTTTATGTCCAGCTTATTTCACTCAGCATAATATCCTCAAGGTTCATCCATGTAGTCACATGCCTCAGGACTTCATTCCTTCTCACAGCTGAATAATATTCCATCATATATAGATATATGTGTGTGTGTGTATATCACATTTTGCTTATCCATTCATTGGGTGATGAACATGTGGGCTGCTTCCATCTTTTGAAAATTGTGAATAATGATGTTATGAACATCGGTGTGCGACTATCTGTTCGAGTCCCTGGTTTAAATTCTTCTGGGTATATACCTAGTAGCTGGATTGCCGGGTCAGTAATAATGACTCCTCTTTCATTTATGATTTTATTTATTTGCATCTTCTCTCTTTTTGTCTTTGTCTGTCTAGCTAAGGGTTTGTCAATTTTATTGATCTTCTCATAGAACCAACTTTTGGCTTTATTGATTCTTTATTTTTTTAATCTCTGTTTCATTTTATTTCTGCTCTATTTGTTATTCCTTTCCTTCTGTTTGCTTTGGAGTTAGTTTGCTCTTCTTTTTCTGTTTCCTTCAGGTGTGCAGTTAGTCTTTTAATTTAGCTCTTTCTTCATTTTTAATGTAAGTGATCAGGGCTATAAATTTCCCTCTCAGCACTGCCTTCACTGCATCCCATAGGTTTTGATATGTTGTGTTCTCATTTTCATTCATCTTGAGATATTTACTGATTTATCTTAGAATTTCTTCTTTGACCACTGATTATTTAAGAGTGTGTTGTTTAACTTCCACGTATTTGTGAAATTTCCAGTTCTCTGGTTGTTGTTGATTTCCAGCTTCATTCCATTATGGTCAGAGAAGATGCTTTCTGTGATTTCAATGTTTTTAAATTTATTGGGACTTGTTTTGTGACCCAACATGTGGTCTATCCTGTAGAATGTTCCATGAGCACTTGGGAAGAATGCATATCCTGCTGTTTTCAGGTGCAATGTTCTATTTATATCTGTTAGGTCTAGTTCATTTCCCGTATTATTTAGGTTCTGTATTTCCTTATTGATCCTCTGTTGAGATGTTTTACCTATCAACAAGAGTGGTGTATTGAACTCTCCAATTATTATTGTAGAAACACCTATTACTCCCTTCATTTTTCCAGTGTTTGCCTCATGTACTTTGGGTCACCTTGATCAGGTACATAGATATTTATGATTATTTCTTCCTGGTGGATTGTTGCTCTTACTAATATATAATTCTTTGTCTCTTGTAAAGCTTTTGACTTGAAGTCTATTCTGTCAGTTATTGCTATAGCTACCCCAGCTCTTTTTTTTTTTTTTTTTTTTTTGGTTACTGTTTGCATGCCATATCTTTTTCTATCTTTTCACTTTCAACCTATTTGTGTCTTTGGATCTAAGGTGAGGCTCTTATAAAAAACGTATGGTTGGGTTGGATCATGTTTTTTTTTTTAATCCACTCTGCCAAACTGTTGTCTTTTGATTGGGGAGTTTAATCCATTAATATTCAGTGTTGATGAAGGGCTCTCCATTGTAGGATGGGCAAGGCTGGGAATGTCTCAGGTTTAGCATTATTGCTACTTTATAGTGGTTCTGGAATGGAGTTTGAAAGTAAGTTGTTTAATATAGCTGGCTTTCTTTAGCATTTTTTTTCCTTCAAAATTCAGTTATTTGTGGTAGCTCTTTATCTTAACCCCAGTCAGATGTCTGGACTTGGAACTGGAAACTGTTTCACTCTTTGAAGCTTTTTAAGGTGCTGAGGGTCTGGAGTGCTGGCAAAGCAGAGAAAAATCTGGTGGCCAAGCCTGTAGACTAAACAAATCTAGCAGCCACTAAGGCTCAATAACCACATTTCTCTATCCTGCTTGGGCTCCAAAATTTGGGCAGTTGTACTTCTTACTTCTTAGGAATCTTTGTTCCATCTGAGTTGAAAAGTTGATGCCGAACAAAAGCGGTAGACTCTCTGCCAGTGTGAATAACAGCAAATCCATGACACTGGGATTCCAAAGAGAGAAAGAGTTCAATACTAGGTGTAAAGCAGGAGTGAGGAGATGGCCTCTCAGCCCAAAAATCCAGCTTTCTCTCCCACATTTTTGAAAAACAGTCTTGCCAGATATAAAATGCTTGGTTGGCAGTTGTTTTCATTTAGCATTTCAAAATATTTCATGCCACTGCCTTCTTGCCTCCATGGATTCTAATGAATCTTATTGGGAATCCCTTTTACATAGCACATTACTTTTCTCTTGCAGCTTCCAGAGCTCTCTCCTTGTCCTTGGCATTCAACAGTTTGACTACTATGTGTCTAGTCATGGTTCTCTCTGAGTTTACCTGTTTAGAGTTCCTAGGCTTTGTGAATGTGCATATGCATGTTTTTCATTAAATTTGGAAAGTTTTCTGCCATTATTTCTTTAAATATTCCTTCTTCCCCTTTCTCCCTTTCTTCTCCTGTGGGAATCCCATAATGGGTATATTGTTCACTTTTTTTTCATTCTTTTTACTCTCCACTCCTCCACCTGAATCATTTCAGTCGTTTTATCACTGTGGTCACTGATCCTTTAGTCTGCTTTCTCCAGTCTGCTATTAAAACCTGCTAGGTTGATGAACAGAATGGTAAACTGTGGTGTATGCATACAATAGAATATTGAATGGCTGCAAGAAGGAATGAAGTTGTGAGACATGCAGCTAGGTGAGTGGATCTTGAGGACAGCATTTTGAGTGAAATATGCCAGAAACCAAAAGACAGACATTATAACGCCTCCCTAATATGAACTAACTATAATGTGTAAACTCTGAGAATTGAATTTTAGAACACAAGTTCTCAGGGGAATGCTTATTGTAAAGGTCCCTAGATTGTAAGCTCTTACAGCAGTCACATCTATTCCTGAGTTGTAATGATTATCTCTAAATTCTGAGATGCTCTTTGTGTATAATCTGGTTGGTTTCTGGAACTTTTGGTATTTGTATGAAACCTGAGACTCATAGCTAGAGCTCAGCAGCTATGAATGTCAGTATTACCTCATACAGCAAATGTTTTAAAAGCTGAAAAAGAGTTCAGACTTCAATTAGAGTCATGAATGAAGCAGATCTGGTTAGTACTAGGCAAATCAGGCCAAGGGTAAAGGACAATATTGACTGTGTTTTAAAACTTCAACATCTATGTCATACCAAGGGAAGAGATGTTTATTTGGTTCAGGATCCATATTTTCTGTAGTATACTAAATAATTTAACTTGTATGGCCAGTTTATTCAAACACCATAATTACAAGGAACTTTGAATAGAAGTGAGATCTGGTGGTTTGTATAGGTTAGCGTGAAATCTTGATACATCCCCAAGTAATTTGGGCAGAGAATAAAAAATATTTGCAGGGCCCCCCTGAGGAACTGGGAAAAATGTGGAAATATTAAACTTCCCCACCTGGGGAATTACTGATTCTCACAAATATTGAGGACTACTAATTTTGTAGGCCAAACCCTCAATCTTGAGGCTTGCCCTTGTGAAGCTTGTTACTGCAAAGAAGAAGCTAAGCCTACTTATAATTGTGCCTAAGGGTCACCCCCAGAGAGCCTCTTTTGTGGGTCAGATGTGGCCTTTCTCTCTCTCTAAACCTACTCAGTAGGTAAACTCACTGCCCTCCCACCTATGTAGGACATGACTCCCAGGAGTGTAAATCTTCCTGGCAATGCAGGACAAGACTCCCAGGGACAAGACTAAGGGTCACCCCCAGAGAACCTATTTTGTTGCTCAGATGTGGTCTCTCTCTTTCTCTCTCTAAACCTACTCAGCAGGTAAACTCACTGCCCTCCCTCCTACATAGGACATGACTCCCAGGAGTGTAAATCTCCCTGGCAATGTGGGACATGACTCCCAGGAGTGTAAATCTTCCTGGCAATGTGGGACAAGACCCAGCATCATGGGACTAAGAAAGTCTTCTTGACCAAAACGGGGAAGTGAATTGAAACCAAATAAAGTTTCAGTGGCTGAGAGATTTCAAATGGAGTGGAGAAATCATTCTGGAGGGTATTCTTATGTGCTATATAGATATCCATTTTTTGTTTTTAGAGTATTGGAATAGCTAGAAGGAAATACCTGAAACTATCAAGCTGCAACCCAGGAGCCTTGATTCTTGAAGATGATTGTAGAACTATGTAGGTTACGTGGTGTGACTGTGTGATTATGAAAACCTTGTGGCTCACACTCCATTAATCCAAATGTATGGACAGATGAGTAGAAAAATGGGGACAAAAATTAAATGAAAAATAGGGTGGGATGGGGGGTATGTGATGTTTTAGGGATTGTATGGTATGTGAATATATTTCAGTAAAACTGAATTTAAAAAAAAAAAAAACCCTCTAGGGGATTTTTTATTTTGGTTATTGTGGTTTTCAACTCCAGTGTTTCTGTTTGGTTCCTTTTTAAAATTTCTAACTTTTTATCAAGATTCTTATATTGTTCATTCACCATTTTCTTTATATCCTTTAGTTCTTTCTCTGTTTTCCTTTATTTCCTTGAACATATTGAGGATCAGCTTTTTAAATTCTATGTCCTGTATGTCCAAAGTCTGCTCTTATTCTTTGATGGTGTCTGTATTTTTATCCTTTTCCTTTGGATGGGTCATCATTTGCTGTTTCTTTGTTTGTCTTGTAATGCTTTGTTGCACATGTACATTTTAATATTTTAAAGTGTTAATTTGGGGATTTCATACCTTTGCTGTCTGTTCCTTAAGTTTGTACCAGCTAGTGATATGACAGTGATTTCCTTGAGTGCCAGGAGATAATAAGAACAAACAAACCAAGACCAGGAGAAACACCTTTAACAGTCTGTGAATTGGCTCTGCATTGTGTGTTGCTCTGCTTCAACATTTAGCCCTTCTATCAAGAAGATCAGCCCAAGGCAAATGCAAAGTGCAGGATGTTCTCTGTCTTTTCTGAGCCTGTTTCTTGTCGTGGACTTGTGCTTGTTCGTGGCCTTAGAAATTCCCCCATTTATAGGAATTTGAATGCCCACCACTACTTTTTTTTGAAATAAACTTCCTCCCCCCTCCTGGATGCTGTATTGTATAACTTAAAGCAGGTAGTCTTTTGCCCTAGGCCACTTGGACTTAGTTGTTTCTTACACTGCTTTAGCTGTCAGCAAGCTGCTTCTCTTTTTAGGAGGGCAAGGTCCAGACAATTTTCTGTGTTCTCTTTCAGTCTTTCAGGCTATACTTGATCAATTGGAACAGACCAACAGGCATCCCAGTATGTACATAGGAGTTATTCTACTCCCTCCGGTACAGGGTCTGGGATGCAAATGGGAGCACAGACTGGCTCCACCTCGCATGGGAGAGAAGCCCACACAGGCACCACAGGCTTTTAATTTGTGTATTCTTGATTTGGTACTCACCCAGTTACTGTACTCTTTAATTGTTTCTGGAGTTTTGAGGAAGATGGCTCTGCCAGGTTTTGCTAGTTATTCAAAGATTTGGGAGGGGGGAAATGACACCCTGGAATGTCTTAAACTGCCATCTTGGCCTACTGGAAGCCAAAATAACTGAGATTTGTGAAGCCAGAAATAAATTCATTGTTCTTAGAACATTACTGCATTAGCCTAGATAAATTACTTACTTTTTGTTATAGTTTTTAAAAAGATGAAAATATGCCTGGGTAAAGAGAAGTAGGGAAATGGCTAAGTAGATTACATTATGTTCATGCAATGGAATAACTAGACTGTAGAATCATGGAATGGAAGTAGATATATAAGTAAAAAGTGAACTCAAAATACTATATATACAATGATGATAGCTCTGAAAATTGTGTTTGCAATAGAATTGTAAAAGACCTTGAGGTTCATCAATAGTTGGTGAGTTAAGTGTTCATGGTTTATTTGGTTGTATCATGTAGGTCTCGATATTTAGATGTAGCTATTTTACTGTTACTGCTCAGATGATTAAATTTACATAAAAGAAAGAAATACACTGTGCCAGAAGGTGACCCAAATGAATACACCATCTCCATCTGATACACATCCTTTTCCTTGTTGCTCTTCACCACCACTGATCCCTGAAATTCAGCCCTGCCTTTCCTCAGGCTTCACCCTGGCTTTCCAGTCCTCTCACTGTAACCTCTACCTGTTATAAACCATTTGCGCTCCAACAATATTTTGTCCCTTACTCCCTTGATTACTCTCAAATGCTTCTCTTTCCAAGTTTTCTGAGGCTTTAGTCCCACTGCTCTTGGCCTCTTCCTCTCCAGGTGAGGGCTTTTGCATATCCTTTCCCTACTATGGAGGACTCATCCTGTCTCTTTGCTGCATAATCCTCACTTGTGTTTCACCCTGTTTGCTTCAAATTCTCAAGGCCCAGTACTCTTAGCCTAGACTACACTAATCCTATGACTATTCTGAAGTAATCCCCTCCTTTTCTTTTTTTTTTAAATCTTCATTTTATTGAGATATATTCACATACCACGCAGTCATGCAAAACAAATTGTACATTTGATTGTTCATCGTACCATTTCTTAGTTGTACATTCATCACCTAAATCAATCCCTGACACCTTCATTACCACACACACAAAAATAACAAGAATAATAATTAAAGTGAAAAAGAGCAATTAAAGCAAAAAAGAACACTGGGTACCTTTGTCTGTTTGTTTGTTTGTTTCCTTCCCCTATTTTTCTACTCATCCATCCATAAACTAGACACAGGGGAGTGTGGTCCTTATGGCTTTCCCAATCCCATTGTCACCCCTCATAAACTACATTTTTATACAATTGTCTTCGAGATTCATGGGTTCTGGGTTGTAGTTTGATAGTTTCGGGTATCTACCACCAGCTACCCCAATTCTTTAGAACCTAAAAAGGGTTGTTTAAATTGTGCGTAAGAGTGCCCACCAGAGTGACCTCTCGGCTCCTTTTGGAATCTCTCTGCCACTGTAGCTTATTTCATTTCCTTTCACATCCCCCTTTTGGTCAAGAAGATGTTCTCCATCCCAAGATGCCGGGTCTACATTCCTCCCCGGGAGTCACATTCCACGTTGCCAGGGAGATTCACTACCCTGGGTGTCTGATCCCATGTAGCGGGGAGGGCAGCGATTTCACCTTTCGAGTTAGCTTAGCTAGAGAGAGAGGGCCACATCTGAGCAACAAAGAGGCATTCGGGAGGAGGCTCTTAGGCACAGTTATAGGGAGGCCTAGCCTCTCCTTTACAGCAACCATCTTCCCAAGGGTAAAACCTATGGTAGAGGGCTCAACCCATCAAACCACCAGTCCCCTATGTCTGTGGTCATGTTAGCAGCCATCGAGGTGGGGTAGGCCAATACCCCTGCATTCTCCACAGGCTCCTCAAGGGGGCTCTACATATTTTTTTCCTTGTTTTTTTTTTAATTTTTTTTTTTTTAAATCAACAGTATGAAAAATAAAAAAATAAAATAATTAAGAAAAAAAAACGTACAATAAAAGAACATTTCAAAGAGACCATAACAAGGGAGTAAGAAAAAGACAACTAACCTAAGATAACTACTTTACTTCCAACTTGTTCCTACTCTACCCCAAGAAAGTTACCTAATATAGCAGCATTTCTGTGAACTTGTTCCTACCATACCCATCAGAAATTAATGGACCATATTCATTCCTGGGCATTCCCAGAATGTTAAATTTACCCATGATTGTCCCGGCCCGCGGGACGTTCAACGGAGGCTCCGAGTCCTGTGAGGGAGGAATGGTATGGGACAAGAGACACGAGGAATGACGGCAAGACAGGTTTCTGATCAAGCTGCAAATCTTTATTGAGGGGGCAGAGCATATATACTCTAGGAGAGAGGGGGAGTGGCTAGCAAGGGCGGGTGGCGGTCTAGGATTGGTTGCTGCTATTGCTAGGGCGGATGGCAGATGTAAGGCTAGCACAGGATTGGTAGCTACTGTTGCTGGGGTAGAAGGCAGATTGTAAAGCTAGCACTCTAGGCGCGAATCTTAGGCGCGAACGGCTATCACTTCCGTAAAGAAGGCTGAGGGCAACTTAAGCCGTTATTGCATCAGCCCCAGCGGCCATTTTGCATATTTCCGGCATCGCTGAGGGTGGATTTTATACATGCTACCTTAATCGTCCCCAACACATGATAGCTTATCTGTTCTTCTTGGATTACTGTTCCCCCTTCCTTAATTGCTCCCTATTGCTAGTTCCCCTACATTCTACATTATAAACCATTTGTTTTACATTTTTCAAAGTTCACATTAGTGGTAGCATATAATATTTGTCTTTTTGTGCCTGGCTTATTTCGCTCAGCTTTATGTCTTCAGGGTTCATCCATGGTGTCATATGTTTCACGAGATCGTTCCTTCTTACTGCCATGTAGTATTCCATCGTGTGTATATACCACATTTTATTTATCCACTCATCTGCTGAAGGACATTTGGGTTGTTTCCATCTCTTGGCAATTGTGAATAATGCTGCTATGAATGTTGGCGTGCAGATATCTGTTCGTGTCACTGCTTTCCGATCTTCCAGGTATATACGGAGAAGTGCAATCACTGGATCTAATGGCAACTCTATATCTAGTTTTCTAAGGAACTGCCAGACTGACTTCCAGAGTGGCTGAACCATTATACACTCCCACCAACAATGAATAAGAGTTCCAATTTCTCCACATCCCCTCCAGCATTTGTAGTTTCCTGTTTGTTTAATGGCAGCCATTCTAATCGGTGTGAGATGGTATCTCATTGTGGTCTTAATTTGCATTTCTCTAATAGCTAGTGAAGCTGAACATTTTTTCATGTGTTTCTTGGCCATTTGTATTTCCTCTTCAGAGAACTGTCTTTTCATCTCTTTTGCCCATTTTATACTTGGGCTGTCTGTACTATTGTCATTGAGTTGTAGGATTTCTTTATATATGCAAGATATCAGTCTTTTGTCAGATACATGGTTTCCAAAAATTTTTTCCCATTGAGTTGGCTGCCTCTTTACCTTTTTGAGAAATTCCTTTGAGGTACAGAAACTTCTAAGCTTGAGGAGTTCCCATTTATCTATTTTTTCTTTTGTTGCTTGTGCTTTGGGTGTAAAGTCTAGGAAGTGTCCGCCTAATACAGGGTCTTGAAGATGTTTTCCTACATTATCTTCTAGGAATTTTATGGTACTTTCTTTTATATTGAGATCTTTGGTCCATTTTGAGTTAATTTTTGTGTAGGGTGTGAGGTAGGGGAACTCTTTTATTCTTTTGGATATGGATATCCAACTCTCCCAGCCCCATTTGTTGAAAAGACCATTATGACCCAGTTCAGTGACTTTGGGCCTTATCAAAGATCAGTCGGCCATAGATCTGGGGGTCTATCTCCGAATTCTCAATTCGATTCCATTGATCTATATGTCTATCTTTATGCCAGTACCATGCTGTTTTGACAACTATGGCTTTATAATAAGCTTCAAAGTCAGGGAGTGTAAGTCCTCCCACTTGGTTTTTCTTTCTTAGAGTGTCTTTAGCAATTCGAGGCATCTTCCCTTTCCAAATAAATTTGATAACTAGCTTTTCGAAGTCTGCAAAGTAGGTTGTTGGAATTTTGATTGGGATTGCATTGAATCTGTAGATGAGTTTGGGTAGAATTGACATCTTGATGACATTTAGCCTTCCTATCCATGAACATGGAATATTTTTCCATCTTTTAAGGTCCACTTCTACTTCTTTTAGTAGAGTTATGTAGTTTTCTTTGTATAGGTCTTTTACATCTTTGGTTAAGTTTATTCCTAGGTACTTGATTTTTTTAGTTGCTATTGAAAATGGTATCTTTTTCCTGAGTGTCTCTTCAGTTTGTTCATTTCTAGCATATAGAAACATTACTGACTTATGTACATTAATCTTGTATCTCACTACTTTGCTAAATTTGTTTATTAGCTGTAGTAGCTGTATCGTTCATTTCTCAGGGTTTTCCAGATATAAGATCATATCATCTGCAAACAATGACAGTTTTACTTCTCCTTTTCCAATTTGGATGCCTTTTATTTCTTTGTCTTGCTGGATTGCCCTGGCTATCACTTCCAGCACAATGTTGAATAACAGTGGTGATAGCAGGCATCCTTGTCTTTTCCTGATCTTAGAGGCAAGGCTTTCATTCTCTCACCATTGAGTACTATGCTGGCTGTGGGTTTTTCATATATGCTCTTTATCATATTGAGGAAGTTTCCTTCAGTTCCTACCTTTTGAAGTGTTTTTATCAAAAACGGATATTGGATTTTGTCAGATGCTTTTTCAGCATCTATTGAGATGATCAATTGATTTTTCCCCTTCAAATTGTTAATGTGTTGTAATACATTGATTGATTTTCTTATGTTGAACCATCCTTGCATGCCTGGAATGAACCCCACTTGGTCATGGTGTATGATTTTTTTAATGTGTCTTTGGATTCGATTTGCAAGTATTTTGTTGAGGATTTTTGCATCTATATTCATTAGGGAGATTGGCTGGTAGTTTTCCTTTTTTGTAGCACGTTTGCCTGGTTTTGGTATTAGGTTGATGTTAGCTTCATAGAATGAGTTAGATAGTGTTCCATTTTCTTCAATGTTTTGAAAGAGGTTAAGTAAGATTGATGTCAGTTCTTTCTGGAAAGTTTGGTAGAATTCCCCTGTGAAGCCATCTGGCCCTGGGCATTTATTTGTGGGAAGCTTTTTGATGACTGATTGGATCTCTTTGCTTGTGATGGGTTGGTTGAGGTCTTCTATTTCTTCTCTGATCAGTCTAGTTTGTTCATATGTTTCCAGGAAATTGTTCATTTCCTCTACATTATCCAGTTTGTTGCCATACAGTTGTTCATACTATCCTTTTGTAATTTTTTTTAATTTCTTCGGGATCTGCAGTTATGTCACCTTTTTCATTCATTATTTTGTTTATATGGGTCTTCTCTCTTTTTGATTTTGTCAGTCTAGCTAGGGGCTTGTCAATCTTGTTGATCTTCTCAAAGAACCAACTTTTGGTGATATTTATCCTCTCTATTGTTTTTTTGTTCTCTATGTCATTTATTTCTGCTTTAATCCTTGTTATTTCTTTTCTTCTACTTGGTTTAGGATTGGTTTGCTGTTCATTTTCTAGCTTCTTCAACTGATCCATTAGTTCTTTGATTTTGGCTCTTTCTTCCTTTTTAATATATGCGTTTAGTGCTATAAATTTCCCCCTCAGTGGTGCTTTTGCTGCATCCCATAGGTTTTGGTGTGTTGTGTTCTCATTTTCATTCATCTCTATATATTTAACAATTTCTCTTGCTCTTTCTTCTTTAACCCACTGATTGTTTAGGAGTGTGTTGTTTAACCTCCAGGTATTTGTGAATTTTCTAAGTCTCTGATGGTTATTGACTTCTAATTGTATTCCATTGTGGTCAGAGAATGTGCTTTGAATAATTTCAATCTTTTCAAATTTATTGAACCTTGTTTTATGTCCCAGCATATGATCTATTCTGGAGAAAGTTCCATGAGCACTAGAGCAGTGTGTGTATCCTGGTGATTTGGGATGTAATGTTCTATATATGTCTGTTAAATCTAATTCATTTATCAGATTGTTTAGGTTTTCAATTTCCTTATTGGTCTTCTGTCTGATTGATCTATCTGTAGGAGAGAGTGATGTGTTGAAGTCTCCCATAATTATTGTGGAAACATCCATTGCTTCCTTTAGTTTTGCCAGTGTTTCTCTCATGTATTTTGTGGCACCTTGATTGGGTGCATAAACCTTCATGGTTATTATTTCTTCTTGTTGAATTGCCCCTTTTATTAGTATGTAGTGGCCTTCTTTGTCTCTCAAAACATCCCTGCATTTAAAGTCTATTTTATCTGAGATTAATATTGCTATACCTGCTTTCTTTTGGCTGTAGCTGGCATGAAATATTTTTTTCCAACCTTTCACTTTCAGTTTCTTTGTTTCCCTGTGTCTAAGATGAGTCTCTTGTATGCAGCATATTGATGGTTCATTTTTTTTAATCCATTCTCTGAATCTATATCTTTTAATTGGGGAGTTTAATCCATTTACATTCAACATGATAACCATGAAGGCATTTCTTGAATCAGCCATCTCATCCTTTGGTTTATGTTTGTCATATATATTTTTCCCCTCTCTCTATTAATATCCTTTAATGTACCCATACCGAATCTCTTTAGTACTGAACCTTTCTCCAAGTCTCTCTCTCCTTTCTTTGTTTCTCTGTCTGTTGGGCTGCCTTTAGTATCTCCAGTAGGGCAGGTCTCTTGTTAGCAAATTCTCTCAGCATTTGTTAGTCTGTGAAAAATTTAAGCTCTCCCTCAAATTTGAAGGAGAGCTTTGCTGGATAAAGTATTCTTGGTTGGAAATTTTTCTCACTCACAATTTTAAATGTATCATGCCACTGTCTTCTCGCCTCCATGGTGGCTGCTGAGTAGTCACTACTTAGTCTTATGCTGTTTGCTTTGTATACGGTGAATTGCTTTTCTCTTGCTGCTTTCAGGACTTGCTCCTTTTCTTCCGTGTTTGACAGTGTGATCAGAATATGTCTCGGAGTGGGTTTATTTGTATTTATTCTATTTGGAGTTCGCTGGGCATTTATGGTTTGTGTATTTATGGTGTTTAGAAGATTTGGGATGTTTTCCCCAACAATTTCTTTGAGTACTCTTCCTAGACCTTTACCCTTTTCTTCCCCTTCTGGAACACCAATAATTCTTATATTCGAACATTTTATATTATCTATCATATCCCTGAGGTCCATTTTGATTTTTTCGATTTTTTTCCCCATTCTTTCTTTTGTTCTTTCATTTTCCATTCTGTCATCTTCCAGGTCACTAATTCATTGTTCAACTTCCTCTAGTCTTGTACTATGAGTATCCAGAATCTTTTTAATTTGGTCAACAGTTTCTTTAATTTCCATAAGATCATCTATTTTTTTATTTAGTCTTGCAATGTCTTCTTTATGCTCTTCTAGGGTCTTCTTGATATCCTTTGTATCCCATACTATGGTCTCATTGTTCATCTTTAGTTCTTTGAGTAGTTGCTCTAGGTACTGTGTGTCTTCTGATCTTTTGATTTGGGTACTTGGGCTTGGGTTATCCATATCGTCTGGTTTTTTCATATACTTTATAATTTTCTGTTGTTTTTGGCCTCTTGGCATTTGCTTAACTTGATAGGGTTCTTTTAGGATTTGTAGACCAATTGAAGTCTTTATCTCTAATTTATCAGATCTACAGCTTTGTGGAGTACACTTTCTCTAACTAACCAGCAGGTGGTGTCCACGAGCCACCTGTTCTCCACAAGCCAGTTCTCCCCTGCTTTGCCTTTGTGGTGAGTAGGGGAGTGAGTCTTGTGAGGTCCAATTGGTGTACCAAGCTTGCGTGTGTAGTTGGTGTTGCCCGCCCTGTATATGGGGCATGTGTCTTGGCGGTCGGCGGCGGGGGGGGTGGGGGGTGGCTCTAACAATCAAATCTCCCTGGTGTTCCTGGAGTTTTAAAGCTGCTGCAATAGTCTTATCCTTCAGTTCAGTCCTGCCACGGTTTGTCTCTGCCACTGACCCACAAGTCCTTGGTATTGGCGTATGGCTCCTGAGACTTGCAAGTGGGTCCTTCTTCCAGGCCATGCACCCCCTGGTCCTCTGTTGAGGGATGACTGTGCTATGTCACAGGTGAGTGCCATCTCCCCAGGGCGGTTCTGGGCTGCTGGGCTGTGTAGGGAGGCTCCCAGTCTGCTGAACTGATGGCTGAATGGGGCTTTGTTAATTCACACTGCTCCACCTTCCCAACTCTGGGACAACCAGCTGAGGGTGCAGGGAAGGCTAATGTCCACGCCCAGTTTTGTGGTGTGTGCGTGTTATTTTAAGCACTTCCGTCACACTGGGTTGTCTGGGGCAGCTCTGGGCTATGGGGCTGGCGACGGGCAGGAGTGTTTCCTGTCCACCAAGATGATGGCTGTGAGTGGACACCCCCCTTTTCTTGGGAAGTTGTGGTGTTTAGTGAATTTTCTCAGCCACTGGATTATTGCCTTTTGTCTCAGAGCTCTCTTAGTTCTGCTCTTGTCTTGACCTGCCCAAATTGCAAGTCTTTGAGGCTTTCTGTATTGGGCTTCTTAGACTAATTGTTTTAGAAACAGAAAAAAAAAAGAAAAAAAAAAAAAAAGCCCTCCTCGCAGATCTAATGGGTTATTAAATGCTAAGAGACAAAGCAATTAGGGCTATTAAGGAAAGATCCAGGGGGCAGAGAGATCAGTTTTTCTTCGGGATTTGCATATGAGCCTCAGGGCCTGAGCTCTGCCCTTCCCCTTTCTATGTTCACCAGAACTCAAAAATCCTCCGCTTTTACTTTGGAGTTTTTCTTGCTGTTTTTTACTATGCCTGTCTGCTCTCTGCTGGGCTGGCTGCTCTCAGATTCTCTGGTGTCTTGTCTCAGTCTATCTATGGTTGGGGTTTGGATCAGTAGAATGAGTTTCCGATAAGAGCTGCCACTGCAGTTCTCCCTTCTCCTTCCCAGCACTGATGGCCCCTCCTCCCATGGGACTGAGCCTGGCAGGGAGGGGCGTGGGTCCCCTGGCCGCAAAAACTTAACAGATTTCGCTGATCTCAGCAGTTCGACGTGTTCATGAGTGTTGTGTGAAGTATGCCCAAAGTCAAATTGCTCTGTGGTGTCCAGTCCAAGCAGTTCCTGGCTTCCTACCTACTTTCCTGGAGGAGTAACTAAAACATACAGCTCACCAATCCACCATCTTGCCCCACCTCCAATCCCCTCCTTTTCTGTTGTTGCATTTGCTACTCTCAAAGTCTTTTTTCTTCCTCTACCAGAGAGAGTTCTTGGTAGGTGTTCCAGTTTGCTAATGCTGCCATCATGCAAAATAACAGAATTAGATTTGCTTTTATGAAGGGGGTTTATTCTGTTACAAATTTACAGTCCTAAGGCCATAAAAGGGTCCAAACTAAGGCATCAACAAGAGGATAACTTCACTGAAGAACAGCTGATGGCATCTGGAACACCTCTGTCAGCTGGGAAGGCACATGGCTGGCATCTGCTTTTCCTTTGCCTCCTGGGTTATGTTTCAAAATGGCATCCTGCAAAATGTTTCTGGGTTTCTCTTAGCTTAGCATCTCCAGGCGTCCTTCTGTCTGCATCTCCAAGCATCTCTAAGCATCAACAAGCATCTCTTGGGGTGTTTTTTCCCTCTCTGCTCTGTGTGAGCTCTCTTTAAAGGACTCCAGTGATCTAATTAAGACCCACCCTGAAAGGACAGGGTCCACACCTCCATGGAAATAATTCAATTAGAGGTTCCAACCTAATCGACTTACTAATCAGTCTGTCCCCACAAGATTACATTAAAGAATATGGTTTTTGGGGGGACATAATATATCCAAACCGACACGGTAGGAAACTATAGAAATCTCCTATGGCTGATTGAAACAGAAAAAGAATTTGGTGAAAGGCTATTGAGAACTTATATTCACTAGGAAAGCTAGAGAACTAGGCTTAGAGTACACAGAGGGACAATGTGGGAGCTGAGCAGCTAAACAGCTAGAACTATAACCAAATTTCCACCATGGAACAGGTTGGGGGAAAGCAGGACACTGCTGCCACTGTTGCTGGACATCAGTCACTATAGCTGGCACCACTGACCCTGGATCCTGGACTTGCCAATGGCAGCCTTGCTACCAGAACAGGTTCTCCCTGACCCTGCTTCTCTGCACCACTAGCTCCTAGTCAAGTCAAGGCAGGGACATCCGACTGGCCCTGCCCAAGTCATTGTTTCATTCACTAGCTACAGAGGGGAGCTAGAAAGGAGTATCTCACTTGTGCCCTGAAAGGGGGCTCTGCCTGCTACCATAACTCATACAGTAGGAAATCTCTCAAAGTTCCAGGTAGGGAAAAAAAAAACAAATAAAAAGACCACATAGCCCATCCCTAATCCATGACAGTTGTTTTAGTAAACTTATTACAACTTCCTTAAGACCTTGAAGCTGCTTTTTCTAACCTCTTAACAAGAACTCTGGAACATAGTTCAATGCAAAATTAAAAGTTTAGGGGTCGCAGATTTATATACGAAAATGTTCATTGCCACATGATTTAGAATAGAAAAAAAGCCTACCTTTTGAAAATAAATTTATGAGATATCCATAGGGTTAAATATATTCAGTCATTAAAAATCATGGATTTTAAAAAATATTTTAAAGAGACATGAAAATTTAACAAAAGAACTTTACAATATTTATATACAAGCTTTCATAATTATGTAAGTGTGTATAGGAACATGTATTTTATTAAAATGTATTTATAAATACTTAAATTAGAAGGGAATACACCAAAATTTTAACAGTTTGGTGAGATTGGAAGGCTTACTTTCTCCTTTGTGCTTTTCTGTGTTTTTCACAATGAGTTAAAGTTATTCACATTTAAAAGAAAAACCTCTGAACACCACCTTCCTGTGCCTGTGATCTCCATATGGGCTCCCTGCCCAGGCCAGCTCAGTTTTGACAGTGAGCTCGGGTTCTCCAGTGTCATCCATGGCCATAGGAGCTCAAATAAACTTCACTACAGCTGTGTTCCTGCAGCTCATGAACTCTCTCCAGCCTCCACCTCCACCAGCAAGCGGTTGTCAGAAAGTCTGGTTTTCAACCTAGTGCCTCGGGGTTGGACTCTGTTCCTCTGTCCTTCCTCTTCAGACTGAAGCCTAGTTGTACTCTCTATCTGGCATTCAGTCTCCCCTTTACATGCTATCTCTTGCATGACCCTCAATTTTGTGGCCTGTGACCTACAAACCAGTCTAGGATTCTAAAGGTCTCCGCCCATGTTTTGTGTGGGGTTCTTCCTACTGGACTAGGAGTGGAGCTCAGACTACCCAAGTTAAATAAGTCTTTTCATCCTGCAGATGTTATGTTTTAGCCAACAGGATTTTACCTGTGGTGACCCAAATCTACAGAAGAATAATCCTGTTACAACTGTTCTTGATCCTTGATCTGGTTCCTCTACCCTCATGACCTTATATTTATATTAGCTTTGACCTCTGTGTTCTAAACCCATAACTTATATTATCTTTAGTACATCTCTTGGATTTCCTGTTCTCAAGGGATGTTTATTTATTGATTTGTTAATTCTTCCAGCAGGTATGTATTGAACACCTGCTGGTTGATGCTGATGCTTTTCAGAGGCTAATCGGGGAGTTAGACAAAATAAAGAGCTATGTCAGTTAAGATACTTTTCATTGCTAGTGACAGAAACCCTGATTCAAACTGGCTTAAGCAAAAATGGAATGTATTTCCTCACATACCTGGCAAGTCTAGGTATAGATGTGGTTTCCTGGATTCATGAGTTTTAAATGCTGCCTTCAGGACCTGGCCTGTCCTTCAGCTCTCAGCTCTGCTCTCTTAATGATGACTCTATTCTCAAGATGATAGATATTAACATGGTGACAAGATAGGTATTAATAGTGCCAGATCCACATCCTCCTAGGTTCAAGTACAGTAGGAGGAAGGACACTGCTCTCTCAGCAGTCCCAGCCTCTCGTCCCCATGTGCTTTGTGGTTGCTGAATGGATTATGTGCCCTTGCTGAACCAATGACTTCAGCCATGGGAATTCGATGCTCTGATTGGTCAGGCTGGAGTCATATGGCCTCTCCTTTGTGCTGGGTGTGGAATCAGCTTTACTCGTGTGCTTAAATAGAGAGTGGGGGATACAGAGGTTCCCCTGCGGAAAAGGAGAATGGATGTGGAATGGCAAAACACAAACAAACAGACAAAAAAGTCAGCTGTCAGTTCAAGGGAGCATTTGACTCCTCTTAAAATAGGCAACGAAGGCTTCCCTCCTCCTCACTTCCTTCCTTTCCTTACCATTCCTTTCAGGAAAATTTAGTGAATGCCTACTGTATTCCAAGTGCAGGGTATACATTGTCCTAGAAGTGGAGCCTGCCCCAAAGGAACTCACAAATTGTGAGAGAGAGATGGCCAGGGCAGTGGCCCCACATTTATGGAGAATTTATATTTTAAGAAATGGAAATATGAGGAAATTTCTGTATATTTTGTAAAATTAAAAACTCCAAGCATTATATTGTTTAACATCTCCTTTACCCAAACAGTCTCAGTAAATTCTGTTTTGTTCTGTGCTTGGAATAAGTCTCTGGTTTGCTTCCTTGAATAATGAAACTCCCTAACCCACAATTATTTATTTATTTATTTTTGCCTATTCTCTTGAAAACCTCAGAGTTAAAACCCATGCTTAATTAAAAGTAGCTTTCCTTTCCTTGGCCTAGGTTTACTTTGAGATTAATTAGCTTTTATTTATTTATTTATTTTTTGATACAACAGAGATAAAGTACCTTCAATTTCCACTTCTACCTTAATGGCCTCTACTTCTAATGCTTTTCCCCACCAATGCACAATCATTCCCCCTCCCATATACGGACATCTCTACCAATGTTTACATAGTGTGTCAGCTTGGATATATTATGCCCTCCAGAAAAGCCATATTTTTTATTGCAATCTTATGGGGGCAGACTGATTAGTCTGTTGATTAGGCTGGAACCTCTGATTGAATTATTTCCATGGAGGTATGGCCCTGCCTGTTTGGGGTGGGTCCTAATTAGATCACTGGAGTCCTTTATGCTAGGAGCCAACAAAGATGCTGAGAGATGCTTGGAGATGCTGACAGAAGGATGTTTGGAGACACTAAGCTAGAAAATGAAGCCCAGAGTTTGCCCTGGAGAAGCTCAGAGATGACACCCAGATGCTTAGAGAGAAAGCCACTGGCATCAGAAGCTGAAAACAATGTGACCTAGGAGCAAAGGACCAGCATTCACCAGCCATGTGCCTTCCCAACTAACAGAGGTGTTCTGGACGCCATCAGCCATTCTTCAGTAAAGTTGCCCTCTTGTTGATGCCTTAGTTTGGAACCTTATATGGCCTTAGGACTGTAAATTTGTAACCAAATAAACCCCCTTTACAAAAGCTAATCCGTTTCTGGTATTTTGCATAATGGCAGCATTAGCAAACTGGAACACATAGCATGTCTATAGAGGGTCAACCAGATAGTGAAATGTACATAAGTGGATGTGTGCCCTTTAAAAAAAAAAAAAAGTGTCTTTTTAAAAAGCAACAAATGTGAAAATATTTTTGCAGCATTCAAGATCCAACAAGCAATCTTCATATTATTTTTGCTGTACATTTTATCTTGTTTTGTACTATGTAAAAGAAGATTGAGAAAAGCATCACAAATAATCCGGTAGTTTCCAGCTGGAGACATCTGACAATACCTGGAGACCTTTTCAATTGTCTTGACTACTGGCATCTAGTGGGTAGAGGCCAGGGATGCTGCTAAACATCCTACAATGTACAGGACAGGCCCCCACAACTAAGAATTATCCAGTCCAAAATGTCAATAGTGCACTGTCTAGAAACCTGGCGTTAGGAGTTTTACAATTCTAAACCCTGAAAGCATTCAGAGCAAGCTTGCAGTTTAGGCTCAAAACAAAGCTAGAAGCAAATTAGAGTCATATAATTAAAGAATCTGGATTTAGTCCAATCTCCCTACTTTCTATATCAGGTAACTCAGTCACATAGAAAAAAAAGTGACCTGAAGCAATATAACTCCTCTACTTCCTAAATGTGTGATCAGGCAACTTGCCCAATCTCTTTGTGCCTCAGTTTCCTCGTCTGCAAAACAGAATGAAAAAACTTGCCTCAAATGATTGCTGAGAACTAATTAAAATAATGCATATAAAATGTTTAGCACAGTATCTGGCCATATGGAGTGTTAATAAATAATGGTGGTGAGAGCCAAGGTGGTGATTATCATTACTCTTGTTTCCCAGGGTCACAGAGCTAGTTTGCAGCTTGTTTCAATCCAGTTTCCCTGACTCTCAGTCCCATTTTCTTTCTATTACACTCCCTTGAGAAACTATGAAGAAAAGTTATAGGAGCAATGTAATGGAGATTAAAGAAAACCAGTCAGGAGAACAGTTTAGTAGCTGATGATTCAAAAGTATGATAAGAAAATCTGAACAAATGCTCCCCATAAAATGGAGAAAGGGGGTTTAATGATAAGTAGAAACCTTTAAGGAGTTCATAAGAAAGATTGGTTCCCACTTGGAGCAGACTGCCCTCTCTCTTCCCAAAACTAAAACAGTGTTTCACGTGGTCATCCCTCCAGCGAGGGCACGGCCTAGAACCAGATGTTATTCTCAGATCCCTTACAAATACCTGACAGTATTTGTACAGAGGCAGGGTGTCTGTCTGTCTGGAAACGTCCCTGAAAAGTACTCAGATGGTTGGACTCTATCTGGGTACCCTTCCAACTCTGTGACTTTTTGATGTCTGATAAGTTTTGTGGGACCTTTTGCTAGAAAGACATGTGACAGTGTACATCATACCCAATAGGCATGTGTAGACAACCATAAACCTCTTGTTTTATGGTTTGTGGAGTCATGAATGTTTTATTAGGTTTTGCTAATTCATTCAATATGAGCATATGATTAAGATGTGCAAAATGATTTTCCTTCTGAAAATAATAAATTATCTTACCAACAATTTTGTGAAATAGGTTTCCTCTCACTTTCTTAAAATTCTTATAAAAATTATTTGCAGTTGCTCTATGATTTGAACTTTTGTTTCTCTAATTAGGTTTGTCAACTAAGTTTTTAACTAACGGTTTTCAATAAAAATTAGAGCTTTCAAAGCATTAACACTCTTCTGTATTACAATTATGGATTAAATGCTCTTTGAGAAAATCTCATTCATTTGGTAACCTTGTCTTGAATTTCCTTTCTGTTGGCTTGAACTCCTAAAATGATTCTATATCCCAAAAAAATTTCTATATAATTAGTAATTTAAATACATTTTCTCCTATATCTTACATTTCAATGCTCCAGCTATTTTAAAAATCAGTTTAAGAGATCAATAAGAGCAACTTTGTACACAAAAGAAAACTGAATGAATCTTAATTAATATTGTCCAATTTCTATATATTTGTGTGGCATTCAAGAACCACAAAGGAGTCAGAGAACAACGTAAGCCCGTTCAGTGAGTGCTGACTGAGCACCAGATACCTTGCTAGGTACCTTCCATGGCACAGGGGAGGCTGCCTAGTGCAGACAGCATATGTGATTTGCCCCAAGTCACACAGCTGGTAAGGGGGAGAGCCAAGACCACACTTTCCATCTGACTCTGCTGTGTGCTGCATCCTGGTAATTGACAGAATAATTCAAGACTTAGAACAGTGAAAAATCCCCTCTAAGATCTGTTTTTAATGCAAGATGCCTCATTTACATTGGTATTCTGTATGTTAATTTGACCTTCAATCTTTTTTTTTTTTAAGGTGTTGTGTAATGGACCAGGAACATGTGTTCCTATCTGTATATCTGCCCTTCTCCTTGGTATACTAGGAATAAAGAAAGTGATCATTGTCTACGTTGAAAGCATCTGCCGAGTAGAAACTTTATCCCTATCCGGAAAGATTCTGTATCACCTCTCGGATTACTTCATTGTTCAGTGGCCGACACTTAGGGAGAAGTATCCCAAATCTTTGTACCTTGGGCGAATTGTTTGACAAATGACACCTTGCTTCCGTAGAATTTTGCAGTGAAAGATAATATTTATTTAAATGAAAAAAAACTGCATGTTCAGTGTAAGGGCTTCTGTAAGTCCTGAGAATTATTGGTGATCAGGAGTGAAGTATGTGCAGACAACCCAGTGAAAAAATGGAGGCTTCTCTTATGAAACAGACAACAATAAACAATAACCATTAAATATTTATATCTCTATACACCAAATCTCTCTTCTAGATAAAACTGTATGTCACTGTGGTAGATTGAATCATGTCCCCTACAAAAACATTTTCCAAGTCCTAACCCTTGGTCCTGTGGGTATGAAATCATTTGTAAATTAGATCTTTGAAGATGTTAAGGCCAAACTGAATCGGGGGATCTTAATCCAGTATGACTGGAATCCATACAAGTAAAGGAATTCTGAACACGGAAGCAGTGGAAACCACAGGAGACAGAAAGGGACAGATGGCCATGTGACAGAGGCGGAGATTGATTGCCAGCAAACCACCACCAGAACAGTACAGACTTCAGAGAAGGCATGGCTAACCTCCAAAACTGAGCCAATAAATTCCTGTTGTTTATGCCAACCAGTTAGTGGTATCTGTTATAGCAGCCCTGGCAAACTAAAACAATCGCTGTCTGCAAGTTATTTTCTGATTTATTTTAGCAAAATTTTTTTCTAGAACTAAATATAGAATTTGTATGATTTGTAACATTCCTGTTCTAAATTGCTTCTGTTTTTTTGTTGTTTTTTTTTTCCAGTATTCTGCAAATTGTATAAGGGAAGGTTTTTCTTAGTTCTTATTCATATACAACAAGACTTGATTTCCTGTATGCAAGCAGTGAAGTCCCCAGTGAATCCTTTCAGCACAAAGGAAGCAGTTGTATTAAATTGGCTTCATGACAATTTGTACTTGACAGGCTTTCAGAAACTTGAGCATAAACCTGTATCTTTTTTTGTTCTTCATTCTTGCATCATAAATACTTGGCCTCAATCCAGACCATCTTTTAAGCCCTCTGGTTTAATTGTTAAAGAAATTTAAAGGTGACCACTATCATGGTAATAAAAACATGATTCTAATTATCAAGCATCCAAACTCTCAAAATATTAATAAAAATATTTTAATAAATTTATAGTGTCATGGTTGTAATTGTCTCTCTGGCATTTTGAGAAGTTCAGGCTTGCTAGATTATATATTTACTAAATATTTACATAGTGCTTGCTGTATGCCAGGTATTATTCTACACCCTTTTCAAATGTTGGCTCATTTAATCCTAATAACAGCTTGATGAAGTAGATACACTTCTTATCCCCATTTTACAGGTGACTTGTCCAAGGCTAATAAATGACTAGTAAATAGCAAGGTAAGGATTCAAGCCCAGGCAGCCTGGCTTGAAAGCAGGGTGGCTTCATAGACATGGAGTCTGTGCAGTTGCACAGAGCCCATGCTTAGGAGGGACCCCTGCTTGATTTAATACCCTGCTGTAACACTCTTGAAAGTCTTAATAATTTTTTGATGAGAGGCCCCACATTTTCATTTTGCATGGGCCCCACAAAATGGTCCTGCTTGAGACTTTGTGCCCTAATCACACATGTCTATGACAACAGAAGTGCAGCACCTAATGTAGTGCCTGGCTCAGGTAGTGCTTCAATAAACAGGAATTTCATTCCCTTCCCTCTAAGCTCTACTCCTTTAACAAGCCAACAGAAAATGTGAATACCTGCTCTTCTAGTATTTGAGTTTACAAATACATATTTTCCTTTTAAATCTTTTGTGTTATATGTGTAATATAAATCTGTAAAGAAATTATTTTCATTGATTGAGAGACCCATGAAAAACCTGATTTTTAGTGAAAAGAGGTGTGGTCACCCAAGATGATGTAAAATTAAAAGATGAGGGTGATTTAGACTTTCTTATTGTTTTAGAAAAAAAAATCTTTCTAGGAAAATTATAAGCACATCTGTCATCAGGACATTTTCCTAGGTTTTTGGCTGGAGAAACACATTGCCGAAGACTTCTCAGAATTGTGAAAGCACTTTGCTGCCTGGATATAGCAGCCATGGGACAGCCAAGTAATAGTTCATCAAGCTCTGACTTTAATTCTCAAATCTCAGGAACCGGCTCTGTTTCCAGTGATCTAGAGGCCTAGAATATCAGACAGTGTATTAGTGTGATTTAATTAGGGACTGAGACAAAATAAGTCTACTTTTTCTAGAGAGAAAGTGACATTTTTGTGAGACAGCAGCATCTGCATTTTATTGATCTGTGACTCTCCTCTGCACTCTGTTCTTTGTTCCTAAGTGGCACTAGGTAAATAGTTTATGAATGAAATTGGACTGAGTTCCTGGCAGCTTTATGGGACCCCACAGGTAATCCTGCTGCAGAGATTCCTGTCAGGCCAGTGCTTACAGTATTCAGGCAAGGGAGAGTTGTAGGAAAGATGCCATAATTTTTTCCAGAAACATATGTCCCAGACATTTTGCAGAGTCTTAACTTAGACAGTGGTTAGCCTGGAATGTCAGAGAAAGAATCTGTTTGTGTTATGTCACCATAAGTTTAGCAGATATCTTCCCAGGGTTCAGGCTGCTATACACATATTCAGAGCCAGGCTTAGGCACATGTTATTGAGCCTTCCTGCTCAGTTCCAGAATATTTGGTAAACAAGTGCATGCTCTGCTGTGTGTTGTTATGGCTAATGCGAGTCCTCAAGGTCAAACTAGCAGAAGGGGTTGGTTCAAGATTCTAGCAGGGGACATAGGTTTCCTGCTGTGCATTTCTGTGGCATTAAGAAAGGTATTGTTCTAGTCTCCACTAGAACTGAAGAAGATAATAGCTAGCTTGTCCTTTCCAATTTCTCTTAAAGCACTCTGGAATGCAACTTTTACAATAGGAGTCTGTTCATGAAAAATTAACTGCATCAATCTTCAAATGAGGGGCAGGGGACACCACACATCCTGCACACACCTACTTCCCTGGAAGATTTTATCTATAGTTCAGCTATCCTAAAAGGTCTCAGATGCTTGCCAGGTCAGAAGATCCAGCTATTTCAATTAGGATGTCCAAAAGTCATGACAGGAAGCTTTAGCCTGGAACGAAAAGTGCTATGAAACCTTATCAACAAGAAGAATGTTTTACAATTCAAAATTTTATGACGATTGGAAGAGGTCCTTGCTAGAAGGGAGGTGACCCAAACTTCCCCTTATAAAAAGCAGCTTGAAAAAACATTGTTTAATAGGCCTTCCAAGATATACATATGGTAGCTTAAAACTGGGAATTGTACCCCCTTGAGGTGTGTGGTTCATTAGGTTGAATCAGTTCTCTATTTCTTCTGAAAAGCCCTACCCCCAAAAAGAGCTTGATAGTAATACATTAAGCACCTTTTATGGATGATAAGAAAATCATCATAAGTTTTAAAGAAGATTATCCTGCTCCATATGTCATTTTGGGAGACTTGTGGGATTTCTTCCCCATGATTTCAGCTCTAACATGCAATGAGAAGATACTGACATCTTGTCTGCTTGAACTTTCTTCTGTTAAGGCCCATCACTCTAGCACTGTAAAAACAAATTATCTATAATTACATTCTTTTTGCTAACTCATTTTAAACATGGAGTGGATGTAGCCCCTCATTTTCCCTCTGCATTAGTTAACTGATGCTAGCCTCTGTCATATCCCTCAAGACACAGACTTTGGAATAAATTATTTTTTATCACTCTCTTTCCTTAGCTACATGTAATTGGGTGATTTTTAATTTTTACCTTGGTAACATATATACAACCTAACACTCCCCATATTAACCACTTTCAAGTATACAATTCGGTAATGTTAATTACATTCACAGTGTTATGCTACTATCATCACCATTCATTACCAAAATTTTTCCATCACCCTAAACAGTACCTATTAAGCATTAACTCCCCATTGCCTACCTCACCCCCGGTACCTTGCCCTCTTCTTTCTGTCACTGTGAATTTGCATATTCTAGTTATTTTGTATAAGTGAGACCATACAATATTTGTCCTTTTGTGTTTGGCTTATTTCACTCCATATGATATCTTCAGCCTTCATCCATGTTACTGCGTGTTTCAGAAATTCATTCCTTTTTATGGCTAAATTATATTCCATTGTATGTATATGCCACATTTCGTTTATCCATTTTTCTCGTGATGGACAGTTGGGTTGCTTTCACCTTTTGCCTATTATGAAAAATGCTGCTATGAACACTGGTATCCAAATAGCTGTTTGAGTCCTTGCTTTCAGTTCTTTGGGGTATATACCTGCAAGTGGGATTTCTGGGTCATATGGTAATTCTATACTTAACTTGCTAAGGAACTGCCAAACTATTTTATCCTCATCATCAACAATATTTATTTTCTGTTTTGTTGTTTGTTTTTTTTTAAATAGCCATTCTAGTGGGTGTGAAGTGGTATTTCATTGTGGTTTTGATTTGCATTTCCCTAATGGCTAATGATGTTTAGCCTCTTTTAATGAGCTCACTGTTCATTTGTATATCTTCTTTAGATAAATATCTATTCAAGTCCTTGGCCCATTTTTTAATTGAAAGCAGAATAATAGTTACCAGGGGCAGGGGGTAGGAGCAATGGAGAGTTATTGCTTAATAGGTTAAAGTTTCTGTTAGGGATGATGAAAATTTTCTGGAAATAGTGGTGAAGGTTTCACAGTAATATCAATGTAGTTAATGTCACAGAACTGTGCACTTGAAATAACTTTTATGTTCTGTATATTTTACCAACAATAAAAAAATTTTTAGGAATATATAAAGACATATTCCATTAGCAGTCAGAGCAAGGCCATCAGCATACATGATGTAGGATCTGGAAAACTATAAAATCATGAGAGAATGAGAGTGAAAAAGTCAAATAGCAGCTTTATTATTAAAATAGTGTTGACCTCATGGACACTCTGAAGGGGTCTAGAGACCCTCAGGGGCCTCTGACCACATTTTGAGAACTGCTGATCCACTAATGGCACATCAATGACTTCATCTTCTCTAAGAGCCTTTAGTCAGCCAGTCAGTGATCTGCCTATTTGTTTTCTATTGCTGCATAACAGATTTAGTGGCTTAAAAAAAAATGCCTCTTTATTATCTCATAGATCCATGGGTCAGAAATCTGGGCAAGGCTCAACTGGTTATCTGTTCAGGGTCTCATAAGGCTGAAATCAAGAGGGCATTATAGGGTGGGTTCTTATCTGGAGCCCAGGTTCCCCTTCCAAGCTCTTTCAGGTTGTCATTGGCAAAATTCAGTTCCTTGCGCTTGTAGAACTCATGGCAACTTGTTTCTTCAAGGCCAGCCAGAGAGCGTCTGCGGCTGCTACTTTTCTCTTTTAAGGACTTATATGATGGATCAGGCATGCCTAGGGTCTTCTCCCTTTTGATTAACTCAAAGCCAACTGATGAGGGACCGTAATCACATCATCAGAATCCCTTTTGCCATATTAATATAACATAGTCAGGGAAGTGATAGCTCATGACATCCACACTTTAGGGTAGGGGATTATACAGGATGTGTACAATGGGGCACGGAGGCACTGGGCAGGCAGGGCAGAATATTGATGACCATCAGAATTCTGCCTACCACAATCTGCCATAAGTTTTTTGTTTTGTTTTGTTTTTCTTTTCCCTTTCACTTAGACCATCAGACTCCTGCTTTAGTATCCAATTTCTTTATGGAAATTTATGTCTTCCCAACACCATCCCTTTTCTAGCAAGTTATTTAACCTTTCTGCATCTTGGTTTGCTTACTTGTAAAATTGGGATAATAATACTACCTACTTACAAAGTTGTTGTGAGCATCAAACTAGATGATAAATATACTGCCTTTAGCACAGGACCTGACACATAGTAAGACCTTGTGTCTCTATTCTTGAAGACTTCTTTGATTCATAAGTGGCTCAAGGAAGGGCTCTCCTTAAACTAAGCACAGCAACCACTCATTAAACTAACCACAGCAACCCTCTAAGATAATTATGATAAAAAATTAAAAACAGAAAATAACAAGAGTTATTGAGGCTATAGGGGAATTGGAACTCTCATATACTGCTCATGGAAATATAAAATGGTGCAACTTCTATGGAAAACAGTATGGTAGTTCCTCAAAAAGTTAAACATAAAGTTCCCTTGTGACCAGCAATTCCACTCGTAGGTATATAACCCAGAGAACTGAAAACATATATTCACTCAAAAACTTGGACACAAATGTTCATAGCAACATTATTCCTAATAGCCAAAATGTGGAAATAGCACAAATGTCCACTAACTGATGAATGGATAAACAAAATGTGGTATATCTGTACAGTGAAATGTTAGTTAGCCATAAGAGGAATGAAGTACTGAAACATGCTACAACATGGGTAAACCTTGAAAATATACTAAGTGAAAGAAGCCAATCACAAAAGACCACATATTATATGATTCCATTTATATTACATCTTCAGAATGGGCAAATGCATAGAGGCAGGAAGTAGACTAGTGGTTACCAGGGACTGCAGGAAACAGAGGATGCAAGTGACTACTAACAGATATAGGGTGTCTGGGGGACAGTTAAAATGTTCTAGAATTAGATAATGGTGATGGTTGCACAACTCTGTGAATGTACTAAAAACCACTGAATTGTGCAGTTTAGATGTGTAAGTTTTACAGTTATGTGAATTATATTTCAATATAAAAAAAAAAAACAATCATCAATAGTAAAGGAATCTATCCATATGTATTTGTGGGTATACATATAGATGGGGGAAAAAATCACAAAAACTAAGCACAGCAGCCAGGAAGCTGCTACTGAGAGTTTTTGTTTATTGTGATTCCATCTCTGCCCTTGAGCAGAAAAACAAAGAAGGTGCTGGAGATAAAGAATTAGGAAAGGGCTAAGTTGAAAGTGGATGAAAAGTGCCAGTGAGGTGAGCTTGGAAGAAAGAAATGGTCTCAGCATGAAAAAACTCCCTCATTAAAGAGCCTCGCACCAATAACCTGGGCTCTCGTTGGCAAAGACTCTCCTGTCCTTAGGAGCCAAAGTGACTGAGGTAAATTTTATTTTCCAAAATTGGCCACCCCACATGCTCTTCTGTAATATGACCTTGCCACTTCCTCATCAAGAAGTGGAATCTGAGACCACTCCCCTTGAATCTGAACTGGCCAAAGGGAGTTGTTTGACCAATAGAGTATAACTAAAGTGATGTTCTGGGAGTTCCAAGTTTGGGTCAGAAGCCTTGCAATTTCTGACTCGGTCTCTTGAAATGCTCACTCTTGGGATGCCCCTCTCAGAACTTAGCCACCATGCTGTGAGAAGTCTACGCCACATAGGCCCTGTGTTGGCGTTCTGGTTGACAGTTACATCTGAATACAGACTTAATCATCCTAACCCAGGTACTAGACATGTGAGGGGAGAAGCCTATCAATGATTCCAACGCCACCATTCAAGTCACTCCCAGCCTTTCTAGTCTTTCCAGCTGAGGCTCAGACATGATGGAACAGAGGTGAGCCCTCTCTTCTGTGCCCTGTGAATTCCTGATCCACAGAATCCATGAGCATAATTAAATGGTTGCTGTTTTGCACCACTAAGTTTTGGGGTGATTTGTTACCAAGCCTTAGATAATTTGAACAATAACCTTTAAAAAGGAGTTGTTTTTTCCAAAGTTTGATGCTTCTACTTATATTAGAAAAGGAAGCAATTTCTCAGCCTTAGGCAAAGGGAAGATGTATTTCTACATCATGGATAGGAAAAGGATTTTTTCTTCTTGCTCCTTGGCTGCATGTAGCAGTGAAACAGAAACCAATGGATTCTTCTAAAACTTTTAACCATATGCAGATGAATAAGCAAATGGTTGGACTTGATTCCTAATCTCTTTTCCTTTCTTGTATAACTGAGGTGTTTTTTTCCACTCTAATAAACTTTAGCATTTAAACAGAAGTCATGTGTCACATATATGACGATTAGCAGCAAGAATGTAGAAAAGGAGATAACTGCTGAGCATGAAACCTTAATTAATAGTCAAGCTATTCAACTGAAAATAAGAACAATGTTCCTGGCAGGAAAATGTGAAATCTTTCTTCCAGTCTTACTTGCAATCCCTTTTTTTTTTTTTTCCCTTTCAGTCCTTTTTAGGTTAATGATTTAACATTCAATGACAGCAAAGATAACTTTTTAAAATTTCTCTTGAGTTCCAGCAATGTCACTGCAGTAATCTTTCTATGACATTGAGTAGGTTCACCCTTCCCATCCTCAGGTCCCCCTGTGGATTGCCAACTGCGATTGGTATGTGAATCAAACCAAAGAGAAGCTGAGCAGCAAGAGAAGGGATGAAGGAGTCTGAAATAACAGTTTGTTCTCCCCTCTCAAACAAAAGGGGAAAAGTTTCATTCTTCAAAGAAAAGGGAAGAAAAACAAGATTTTTATGGGAATACCATATACACAGTTGGAAGAAATTCAGCAAAGAATAAAAATTATCCAACATGTTCCCTTATTCAGTTCCAGTCTGGCAGCCAAATTAAAGGAGGTTTGATTTTCAAGCTGATTTGCCCTGAATTCTCTGGATCTAAAACCATGTGAGGCATCTAAAAGGGACCATGCTTTGGTCCATTGACTCCCAAAGTTGGACACACTGAGTCTAAAGTGGCCCAACAGAGAGAAAACTTAAACTGTTAAGCAAAATTTTATTGAAAACAAAGTATTTATGGATGAAATGATAACAAATTTGAGATTTGATTAAAAATCTACAGCCAGGGAAGAATAAGGAAGGGATTTTCTAGATAAAACATAAATTGTGCTTAATCATCGTGGAAGCTGAGTGGACAATGGGTACATGGGGGTTCATTATATTAAACTCTCATCATATTCTTCTCTCTACTTTTGCATATGTTTGAACATTTCCACAATTAAAAGTTTTAAAAAATACATCATGTAAGAAGACTTCAGATGCTAAAAAGTCAAAGAATGTATTGATGTGCAGATAAAAGGACAAAACAAACTAGATTTTAAAATGAGAAGAAGGGAAATTTTTTAATTAACTTTTCTTGCATGTTTAACTCATAAAAAAAGAAATGCGGTTAGTCCACATCTCTAGTTCCTTAACCTGAATAGGTTTTTCTAACTTAAAATATTCATACGTGGACCTTTCAATGCACTGATGTCAAGTACAAAATGTCGCTTTATTCTTTATCCATGTAAGGACCGTGTTTCTCATTGTTCAGTAAATATTTGAGGTGTTCCAACATCAACTTGAAAGGAGTCTTAAGGGCACTGACTCCACCATTGAAGGAGTCCCCTTTCTCTGAAGGACACAGTCCCTGCCCCATGTCAAACAATTGTGATAACGAAAGTCACCTCTGTGGACCAGGAAATATTAGAGTCAGTGCTGACACCAAACTCTTCTTCTGTGCTGCTGAAAGGACTGCTTTTTGGAGCAGAGGACAGGTTCCAGCTAACAGGTTCTGGTTCTAGCTTTCCGCTCTTCATGTGTTTGATCATGATCAATTTTAGTATTTTAATATTTCTATGGTTTAGTTTCCTCAGCAGATAACATGGAAGATTTGGACAGGATCATCCTTGAGATCCCTTTCAACAAGAGTAATTAATGCTGCCTCCATGATATAATAGTAGCATCCATCATTTATTGAGCTCTAACAATATGCCAGATACTCTCTGGTAATCATGATACCTGCATTGACTCATTTAATCCTCAGACCCAGGCAACTGAGGCCGCTCTTTAGAGAGCCCCACTCTTGCCATTTCCCTCCCCATGGGGCAGGGAGTCTTCCAGGCCAGGAGGTGTCCACCCAGAACCTACACTCCTTTTCTAGACCAAGTACTGGCTTCCCAGGATCCTAGAATTCCCTGCCTCAGTGGCCAGAGCCTGCTTCTACAACTTGCACTGGCCACTTCTTCAGGTATGCCTTACAAGAGTGCAGGTAAAGGGTGCCCCTGACGTGGAGGATAGCCGAGGGCTGCTTGCAGTGGGGGAGGGTGTGGAAGGAGTTAGAACCTGCAGACAGGTATAAATACTATTCTCCAGGCTCCTCACAATGCAGGATGGAGCCAGTTGTAAAGAAAAGGGGGATGAGCTGTGGGCCAGGGTGCTTCTGTTTATACTCTCATCTAGGGTCCTGCAAATGTTAGGAGTGGGCTTATATCATATAAGTAGTATTATTACCGCCTGTATTTTACAGAGTAAAACTGAGATGCAGAAAGTTTGAGTAATGCCTGCAACCACACATCTGGTTAGTGGGAGAGCCAGAGCTCAGATTGCCATCCTAGAGCTTCCAAGCTCTCCCCTTTCATGCTGCAACACAACAAATCCATAGACTCTGCAGATACCCGAGGCTCTCACAAGACCCAGAGACAGTCCTGAAAAGCTGCCTTCCATCAGTTAAGCTGTTTTTCTACCCCGTACCACATCATTGGTGCCAACTGAGAATGTGGCAGACTGCAGTGATGGCAAAGCCTCATCCATAAAAAATCACCATGGGAAATTGAGTCAACAGAAAAATATTTGATCCAAGAGCATGACAGTTAATCCTAGGATTTCACTTTTTGTTCTGAACTTCTGACCCACAGCTGCTAGTCCAGCCACAGAATATCAAGAAGTTACCTTAAGTAGATTTTAACCCTGTTGACCAAGTATTTGGCCAAATAAGTAGGTCTTTGTTTAAATTTCCTTCAGGCTCTAAAGCCAGAAAATTTTTTGATATGTTAAGATATATGCCTGCATCCATCCCAAAGACACCCTGAGGCATGGAAGTAAAATCTAACCAAACATATTTTTAGTTACTATTCATAATGAAACATCCAACAAATTATAGGTAATTCAAGCTATAAAAAGATTCCTACAATATTTTTAGAAGGCATAATTTGATGTACTTAATACCAAGTGGTCAATTTAATTATGTTTTGAATACTAACCACGAATATCTAAAATACGTAATAATAATAATAGTTTAATACTAGTGAGTGCTTATTATGTGCCAGGCATGATTCTTAGCCTTTTACAACAATCCTATAAGTAGTTAGTATTACTAGCTCTTCTTCACAGATGAGGAAACTGATATACAGAGAGGTTAATAAGAATGGAACTGAGATTATTCACAAGGGGGTTTATCAAAGTACTATTTAAAATAAAAATATATCGGAAAACAATCTAAATTGGAAAATGTTTAATAAATTATATGTCCATATAATGGGCTATTGTTTGGCCATTAAAAATCATGTCCTTGAAGAATAGTTAATGGCACAGAAAAATGCTTAAAATGTTATATTAAGTAAAAAAAATTAATGATATAAACACGTATGTATTGTGAGCACAATTTTTTAAATATATGTAAATATATGTAAAGAATAAAAGGCAAAAAAATACAAAATGTTAAAAATGTCTATCTCAGAGTTAAGGAATTATAAAGTTTATTCTATAATTTTTTCAATACTGTATTATGTATTGGCTAATGAGAGAAATTAAGATTTTAAAAATGACTGAATTCTTGTGAGCCATTAGCACAGGGGTTATAAAAAAGAGAAACTTAATGTCTTCGAAGAAATACCATACTGGCAAGTATAATAAATAATAATGGAAATAATTACTTAATAAGCACGTGTCCAGTACTTAGTTTTCCATGTGTTTTCACAACACCTCTCTTGATCCCCAGAACAGCACTGACAGGTAGGTAAGCTAGTCTTAGGTCCTGTTTTTCAGATGATGAAAATAAAACTGAGCGATCCCACAGATGGTGCTTGGTCAAGCCAGGGCTTGAATCTTTGAACACCTTGGCCTGTCTGAGCACAGCCAGAAATGTTTGTCAGACCACATTCTGACAATGGATTTGAGATTGCCTAAGTATGGCAGCAGACTAAGAGAGCTTCATGCCAATTTGTTGGAAGACCAGTGAAATAGGAATCGGGAGATCTGAGTTCTAGTATTGGTTTTGCCATCAGTTAGGTCTGTGGGCAAACCTTTGACTTCTCCGGGCCCCTGTTTTTTCATCGATATAATACAATGCAGTCGGGCTTCTTGGACCCTAGTGGCTGCCCTAGAGGTCAGTCACCTGCCTTGTCACATGCCAAAATCCTATTAATATGATTCCAAGGCTTTGAATAATAATGTTGATTTTTACTTAAGATTTGGGGGAAGAAACTGGGTTGTAATACACTTTACCAGCAAAACATCCTTGATGTTTCCTTTAAACACTTTTTTCTCCATATTCCTTCTTCCTCTACCAGCTATCCAAATTGTCTTTTTCTCCTTCTCCTGCTTTAAAAAAAAAACAAAAAACTTTTTTTGCCCCTTCCTTTTTCCACCCACACACTTCAATACTTCTCCCTTTCCAAGTCTCTGTTCATTCAACAAATACTTATCACATGCCTACTATTTCCCAGGACTGTTTTTGGTGCAGGAGGATACCACAATAGACTTTACATTCTGTCCCTTTCTTATATAGAGCAATCTAAACTGGTCTCAGCTTCTTAAATGTGCATCTAGCAAAAGGCAGGCTATAGAAGAATAAGGTGGATTTAAATAACAAATTTTTTAGTGTTAAATGTGATAATGAGAGGTAAGTACTTCTTGCTCTCAGAGAGCCTCTCAGCTATATTTTAAAAAATAATTCTATGATTCTATGAAATTAAGTTCATAATAGTATCTCCTACAAAGACACTGATAATAATTATAATAAGCATTTAGTGGGTACTTAAAGTGCCCCTTAGCACTGTATTAATTACCTTATGTTTAATCCTCACAGCCCAGTGAAGTGGGTGCTATTATTATTCTTTCTAAGATGAGGAAACTGAGGTTTAGAGATGCTCAGTGTCTTGTGTGAAGTCAAACAGCTCCTGGGTGGCAGCCCCTGGATTCCGACCTGTGTGCAAATAGCCTAGACCCTGTGCTTGTAGCCTCTGTGCTTACTGCACCCTCTCCCGCCTTCCAGGTCTGCCCTTACCTGAAGGTCTGCTATCTCTGGGAGGATCATAACCTATTTTTCTGTCCCATTTTTACCATTTCTCTCCTCAAGATTTTAGCCTTCTGCTAGGGTACAATTAGAATCAGAGAGTTTTGTGAACAAACCATAATTCCATCAACAGACATCTGTGGAGCACCTACCACATGCCAAGTACACTGTGACAAATGCTGTAGATTCATTAAGAACATTAAGAAATGATCTGGGTTAAAACTCATAAGGCTGAGATCATAGAGTCCCAGACAGACAAACAATTTTGATTCATATAAACAAAGTTCAGGGGTAAATCCAACTTAAATCCCAGATGGATTCAAGAGCTCAAACAAAGCTATTGGGGCTTCATTTTTTGCCTCCTTTCCTTGGCTCTGCTCTCCTCTTTCTGGCTTTATTCTGTATGTAAGCTTTCTCTAGAGCAAGATGGCCAAAAACAGCCTGTGGTTCACATCCTCCCAACTCAGTTACTCCAAAGGACAGAGAATGCTTCTCTCTTGGTATTCATTTATCAACACCAGGGATGCCTTTGAAGCTCTGCCCGAGTCCCATGAACCAATCATCATGGCCAGTAAGGCAGGGCCTCTGATTAGCCGGTGTACATCACAGGTCTGCTTCTGGGGTTAGGACAGGGAGCTGTGACTGATAATCTCATCAAAGCCATGTGGAGTAGGCAGAAGTTACCCAAAGAAACCAAAGGAGGAGAATGGGAAAGCGGGTGGGGCAGGTATAGCTGCAATCATCCACCACCTAATCTCTACCATTAAAGAGCTTTTAATTTAGTTGAGGAAATCGGGATAGATGAATAAAAAGATAGTGCAAAGAAGCACACAATTATCCAGTGAATGGTGCCCTGAATGGGAGAAACCTTTTTGGGTTGAGGATACAAGTAGCCAAGATGGTCAGAAATGAAGAAGAACCATCCTTCACTAATACCCGTGGGCTGGAGACGGCCCACAGCGGAGGCCTCCTAACTGCCCTGTAGTTCTTGTTCTGCCTCTTCCCCTTCACCAGTTGCCTGTCTGCTCTCCCTAGTGCCAACCCCACTAATAATGGGGGGAACAGTAGAGGGAGGCCAACTGGACAAAATGGCAAACAGCGTGAGATTCCCACTCTGTCCTTCCCATCTAGCCAGGGTTACATGGCAGCAAAGGCTTGTCCTTCAGAGCAAGCGGAGCAAAGAGGAGCAGGCCATTTGGTGAAGCACATTGTATGAAACCCAAGAAAGGAATAAAGAGCGAGCCAAAAACAAAGTAGAAGAAATTTAATTCTGAAATGAAACTGTTCATCTTTTTGCTGAACATGTAGACTAATAATACAGCCTTTCTTTGATGGAAAAAGCTCTATTCATGATGCTGGTTAGACAAGCAACTTGTCTGCCTCTCAACTTGCTTTCAAGTCATGGGCTTAATTAATTAACCCACTCCAGCCCCTAAATGCGGAGTCTCCTTTCTCTTTCTCTTTAGTTTTCTCCTTATGTACTCCATGTTTGAAATCATTACTAAAGCTTCTGGCTGTTACAGTTCTTTTTTTTTTTTTTTTTTTAAATAAAGTCACCTTAAAAGACTGTCTTTCTCCATAGATCAATAACTCCTGGAGGGATTATATAAAGAACAAGGACAATTTTATACTTCTGTCCAAAAAACAATGTGGGAGGTGGCAACATGGCTGGTGAACTGCCAACACGTTCTTCACATCAATGTTTGGAGTGATCTGGCTTTACCAACAGAAGTCATTGAATTCTTGTAAGCATCCTTGATTTTTGTGGAGGTTCTTACTTGATAACAATCAAGAGAGCTCTGGGTCAGGGTTTTTTATGGATGTTTTGTTTCTCCATTGTTATAACAACGTTTTAGAGGTGAATGTCCATGTAATTAAAGTATCTAATCACCACCTGACTTGTTACTTAGGATTCTGAGTATACACATTTAAGTATAAGGCAACAATTGTAAAGGGCATATTTCAGTTCTGAGAAGGAAAAAACCAGCTATACAATGAAAGGATTTCCTAACCTTTTTCCCTCTACAGTTCCAGAGAGGGCTACAATGGTTGAAAACACAGATTCGTTTAACCAAATCTGTTAATGTTAATTTTTTTCTTACATTTATTAGATAGTAAATGAAAGTTGCTCTACTTCATATATAAATTATGAATTAAATATTTTGGAAAATTAAGGCTCTGACTTACCATTATTAACTATATAGTATATCTGAAAATCAAACATCCAGCATTTTTTAAAATCTTTTTTTCCCCAACATCTAAGCTAAGGATTCTTCTGCTGAGGTCCATGGAAATGTTTGCAAATTGTGGGATTTGTATACATCTATGCTTTTCTGGAAAGATGATTGTAGCTTTCATTAGAGTTTCTATAATCCTTTCCATCCTCCTAAAAAATATAAAACTTACACTTAAATTCTGAGGCTTTTAAGGGCATGTTTATTTGTTTTCAAATCTTTTTTCAACCTGAGGCTTAAGATTTAATAGAAGAGTAAACAACCCTATCTCTTTTCCTTTTGTGCCTATTCTATTTTCCCACTCATCAAAAAATGGTGTATATGGGCAATCATAGATATTGGTGGCAGGAAAAGCAGCGTTCAGAACTCAGTGCAGAAAGGAATAAAAACAGACAAAAATCAGAAAGGCAGAGATATCAAAATTAAATAACTCCATTTCATCCAAGCATCGGCTTCTGCACTATCCAATCCTGGCCCTATTAGAACAAGTTTAATCAGACATGGATTGTGGCCAAACTTTACCAAGCCATTCCTGGTTTTTCCCACAGTAATTCTCTGCTGATTTGGATTTTTCTCAATGATGAAACTGTCAGAACCATTTGTTGTGCCTTATTTAGCAGGACCAGATAAAAATATGATCACAAAAGACATCCTTCCTCTTTGAACATACTCTTACCTGGCACTGCTGCTTTCTGTGTTCATTCTCACTGATTATATCTGCTACAAGCCAGTTATCATCTTACAGGGCATCGGCTTCCTCATGACCTGGGTGCTGCTTGTAATTGATCAAGGATTAAAAGCCGTGCAAGTACTGGAAGTCACCTATGGCTTGGTCTCCGCCATCGAGGTGGCCTACAATGCCTACATATACAGAGAGTGAGCAGCTACTGTAGGAGCATGATGCTGGTGGCCTGCACGGTGGCCTCCAGGCTGACCTGGGTGCTGTTATCCCTGGCCGACCTGTTGTACTTTTACCTCAACATCATATCCTTGGCCTTTGTCTCCGTGGCCTTCTTTTTCTTACTTTTTCTACAGATGCTCAAGAAGTACATGTTCTGAGAGAGAACCTAAGATGGCAGCTAGGTGAGACAGGGCAAAGAAACACCTCCGTGAAAAATACTAGATAAAAGCCAGAAAGTGACCCAGAACACCAGTTCCAGTGATGCACCAGCTGGACAAGGTCTGCTAAATCCACAGGGACCGTGCACGTGGTGAAACTGGGAGTCTGTGTTCTGAAACGAGTGAGTAAGCTTGCTGAATATCTGGCAGCTATGCTGCGGTGTGGGGAAACCGTGGGTTGGCATTTGGAGGAGGACTAGTTCTTTTTTAAAAAACCCAAAAGCAGCTGCAGATATGGCAGCGAGAACTGCACAGTGAAGCACAGCAGGAATGGGCTGTGCGAACGCCTGAATACCTGGCATGGAAGATAGCCTTTTGCGCACCTGCTGCTAATTGTCTCATAGCGAGGAAGACAGAGGTGAGCCAAAAGGGGAAAATAACCACACCCCTTGCAGCCATCTTCCTGGTGGGCTGGGAACTCTCCTGCCCAGCACCAGGGCCACAGCCCAGAGCCATGCCAAAAAACCCAGTGTGACAGGAAGTGTTCCCAGCAACACACACACATGCCACAATATCAGGGGTGCACAATAGCTTTTCACGCACCCACAGCTAATTGTCCCAGAGCTGGGAAGGTGGAGCTGTGCGAAAGGGGGGAAATTAACACACCACATACAGCCATCCTTACAAAAGGCTGGGAATGCACCTACATGGCCCAGCAGCCCAGAACTTCCCTTGAAGGAAGGCGTGCACTTGTGACATAGCAAAACCTTCCCTCAGCAGAGGCCCTAGAAGGGCACGGCTTGTAAGAGGGACCCACTCAGAAATCCCAGGGACCATATGCCAATACCAAGGACTTGTGGGTCAGCGGAAGAGAAAATCTGTGGCGAGACCAAAATGAAGGTTTAGACTCTTGCAACAGCCTTAAATCTCCAGGAACACCTGGGAGGTTTGATTTTTAAAGCTGCCTTCCCTCCCTAACCACTCAGACACATGCCCCACATTCAGGGTGGACAACATCAACAACACACCCAAACTTGGTGCACCAATTGGACCCCACAAGAATCAGACCCCACACACCACAAAGACAAAGTTGGGGAGAACTAGCTTGAGGGGAATAGGTGACCTGCAGGCGCCATCTGCTGGTTAGTTAGAGAAAGTGTACGCCACCAAGCTGTAGATCTGACAAATTACAGATCGGTATTTTTTATATCCAGAAAGAACCCTGTAAAGTAAAGCAAATGCTAAGAGGCCAAAAACAACTGAAAATTTTAAAGCATATGACAAAACCAGATGATATGGGTAATCCAAACCCAAACATCCAAATCAAAAGATCAGAGGAGACAGAGTACTTGGAGCAATTAATCAAAGAACTAAAGACAAACAACAAGAACATGGCACAGGATATAAAGGACATGAAGAAGACTCTAGAAGAGCATAAAGAAGAAATTGCAAGAGTAAATAAAAAAAAATAGATGATCTTATGGAAATAAAAGAAACTGTTGACCAAATTAAAAAGATTCTGGATACTCACAGTACAAGACTAGAGGATGCTGAACAACAAATCAGCGAACTCAAGGGCCACAGAATGGAAAATGAAAGAACAAAAGAAAGAATGGGGAAAAAAATTGAAAAAATCAAAATAGACTTCAGGGATATGACAGATAAAATATAACATGCAAATATAAGACTCATTGGTGTCCCAGAAGGGGAAGAGAAGGGTAAAAGTCTAGAAAGAGTATTCAAAGAAATTATTGGGGAAAACTTCCCAAACCTTCTACACAATATAAATACACAAAGCATAAATGCCCAGCAAATTCCAAATAGAATAAATCCAAGTAAACCTACTCCAAGACATATTCTGATCAGACTGTCAAATACTGAAGAGAAGGAGCAAGTTCTGAAAGCAGCAAGAAAAAAGCAATTAACCACATACAAAGGAAACAGCATAAGACTAAGTAGTGACTACTCAGCAGCCACCATGGAGGCGAGAGGGCAGTGGCATGACATATTTAAAATTCTGAGAGAGAAAATTTTCCAACCCAGAATACTTTATCCAGCAAAGCTCTCCTTCAGATTTGAGAGAGAGCTTAAATTTTTCACAGAGAAACAAATACTGAGAGATTTTGCTAATAAAAGACATGCCCTACTTCAGATACTAAGGGGATCCCTACTGACAGAGAAACAAAGAAAGGAGAGAGAGAGATGGAGAAAGGTTCAGTACTAAAGAGATTCAATATTGGTTCATTAAAGGACAATAAGAGAGAGAGGGAAAAAATATATCTGACAAACATAAACCAAAGGATGAGATGGCTGATTCAAGAAATGCCTTCACAGTAGTAACATTGAATGTAAATGGATTAAACTCCCCCATTAAAAGATATAGATTGGCAGAATGGATCAAAAAATGTGAACCATTAATATGTTGCATACAAGAGACTCATCTTAGACACAGGGTGTGTACACAAAGAAATTGAAAGTGAAAGGATGGAAAAAATATTTTATGCAAGCTGCAGCCAAAAGAAAGCATGAGTAGCAATATTAATCTCAGATAAAATAGACTTTAAATGCAAGGATGTTATGAGAGACAAAGAAGGCCACTACATACTAATAAAAGGGGAAATTCAACAAGAAGAAATAACAGTCATAAATGTTTATGCACCCAATCATGGTGTCACAAAATACATGAGACAAGCACCGGCAAAACTAAAGGAAGCAATGGATGTTTCCACAATAATTATGGGAGACTTCAACACATCACTCTCTCCTATAGATAGATCAACCAGACAGAAGACCAATAAGAAAACTGAAAACCTAAAACAATCTGATAAATGAATTTGATTTAACAGACATATATAGAACATTACATCCCAAATCACCAGGATTCACATTCTTCTCTAGTACTCATGGAACTTTCTCCAGAATAGACCATATGCTGGGACATAAAATGAGCCTCAATAAATTTTTAAAAATTGAAATTATTCAAAACACATTCTCTGACCACAATGGAATACAATTAGAAGTCAATAACGATCAGAGACTTAGAAAATTCACTAAACACCTGGAGGTTAAACAACACACTCCTAAAATAAATGGTTTATAATGTAGAATGTAGGGGAACTAGCAATAGAGAGCAATTAATGAAGGGGAAATGATAACCGAGTAAGAATAGATAAGCTATCATGGGTAAAATTAACATTCTGGGAATGCCCAGGAATAACTATGGTTTGTTAATTTCTGATGGGATGGTAGGAACAAGTTCACAGAAATGTTGCTGTATTAGGTTATTTTCTCGGGGTAGAGTAGGAACATGTTGGACTCCCTTGTTATGGTTTGTTTGAAAAATTTTTTTTTATTGTATGTTTTTTTAAATTTTTATATATGTAGTTGATTTTAAAAAAAGAGTTAATTAAAAAAAATAATAATGAAAAAAATATGCAGAGCCCCCTTGAGGAACTGGTGGAGAAGGCAGGGGTGTTGGGCTCCCCCACCTCAATGGTTGCTGATGTGCTCACAGACATAGAGGACTGGTGGTTTGATGGGCTGAGCCCTCAATCATGGGACTTGCCCTTGGGAAGACTGTTGCTGTAAAGGAGAGGCTAGGCCTGCCTATAATTGTGCCTAAGAGCCTCCTCCCAAATGCCTCTTTGTTGCTCGTTATGGCCCTCTCTCTCTAGCTAAGCCAACTTGGCAGGTGAAATCACTGCCCTCCCCCCTACGTGGGATCTGACACCCATTGTTCTAGTTTGCTAATGCTGCCAGAATGCAAAACACCAGAAATGGATTGGCTTTTATAAAGGGGATTTATTTGGTTACAAAGTTACAGTCTAAAGGCCATAAATTGTCCAAGGTAACACATGAGCAATCGGGTATCTTCACTGGAGTATGGCCAATGATGTCCGGAAAACCTCTGTTAGCTGGGAAGGCACGTGGCTGGCGTCTGCTCCAAGTTTTGGTTTCAAAATGGCTTTCTCCCAGGACATTCCTCTCTAGGCTGCAGCTCCTCTTCAAAATGTCACTCTCAGTTGCTCTTGAGGCATTTGTCCTCTCTTAGCTTCTCCTGAGCAAGAGTCTATTTTCAGTGGCCGTCTTCAAACTGTCTCTCATCTGCAGCTCCTGTGCTTTCTTCAAAGTGTCCCTCTTGGCTGTAGCAAGTTCATGCCTTCTGTCTCAGCTTATGTATGCTCCAGTAATCAAGGCCCACCCTGAGTGGGCGGAGCCATGCCTCCATGGAAATTATCTCCTCAGAGTTATCACCTACAGTTGGGTGGGTCACATCTCCATGGAAACACTCAAAGAATTAAAATCTAATTAACACTGATAGGTCTGCTCACACAAGATTACATCAAAGAATATGGCATTTTCTGGGGGACATAATACATTCAAACCAGCACACCCAAGGAAGTGAATCTCCCTGGCAACGTGGAATACGACTCCTGGGGAGGAATCTAGACCCGACATCGTGGAATGGAGAACATATTCTGGATCAAAAGGGGGATGTGAAAGGAAATGAAATAAGCTTCAGTGGCAGAGAGATTCCAAAAGGAGCCGAGAGGTCACTCTGGTGGGCACTCTTATGCACAGTACAGACAACCATTTTTAGGTTCTAATGAATTGGAATAGCTAGCAGTAAATACCCAAAACTATCAAACTACAACCCAGAACCCATCAATCTTGAAGATGATTGTATAAAAATGTAGCTTATAAGGGGTGACAATGTGATTGGGAAAGTCATACGGACCACACTCCCCTTTGTCTCGTTTGTGTATGGATGAGTAGAAAAATGGGGGAAGAAAAAAAAAAAAGGCACCCACTGTTCTTTTTATTTTAATTGTTCTTTTTCACTTTAATTTTTATTTTTATTATTTGTGTGTGTGTGGTAATGAAAATGTCAAAAATTAATTTTGGCAATGAATGCACAACTATATAATGGTACCATAAACAATTTAATGTAGGCTTTGTTTTGTAGGACTGCATGGTATGGGAATATATCTCAATAAATACGAATTAAAAAAAAAAAAGTCCATGTTCTGCTTTGCCACCTCTACTGTGAGAATGAAGACCATTCTCAGCAACCAGACTGTCGACATTCCAGAAAATGTCGACATCACATTACAGGGATGCACGGTTATTTTGAAGGGCCCCCAGGGAACCCTGCGGAGGGACTTCAATCATATCATTGTAGAACTCAGTCTACTTGGGAAGAAAAAGAAGAGGCTCCAGATTGACAAATGGGGAAATAGAAAGGAGCTGGCTACATTTCACACTATCTGCAGTCACATACAGAACATGGTCAAGGTGTTATACTGGGCTTCTGTTATAAGATGAGGTACATTTCGCACTATCTGCAGTCACATACAGAACATGGTCTTCACCCATCAATATTGTTATTCAGGAGAGTGGGTCTCTGGTTGAAATCAGAAATTTCTTGGGTGAAAAATCAATCTGCAGGGTTCGGATGAGGCCATGTGTTGACTATTCAGTATCTCAAGCCCAGAAAGATGAGTTAATTCTTGAAGGAAGTGACATTGAACTTGTATCAAATTCAACTGCTTTGATTCAGCAAGCCACAACAGTTAAAAACAAGGATATAAGAAAAATTTTGGATAGTATCTGTGTCTCAGAAAAAGGAACAGTTCAGCAGACTGATGAATAAGATCTAAGAGTTGTACAGCAATGGAATATAAGATGCCAGTCCTATTTGTGATTGTAAAGATACAGTAAAATTCATCTGTTAATTTGAAAGAAAAAAAAGGAAGAAGAAAAGCATGTTCTTTCATGTAAAACCCAGCAAAGAAGCTCCTCAAAGGCCATCAGGAAAAGATGCTATCTTAGATGAACCCCATAAGGATCACCAAACAGTCTGCCAAGAGTCTTTCAACATTTCAGGGCCTATGGCTGACAGCCAGTTGAGCAGCCCAAAGCCAAAAAAAAATGTAGCTTTGAGAGTTTTTACAGTGTTTCCAAGATTTGAGGGAGTGCTACTCCTCAAAGCATCTTTTTTACTGGTCCCTCTGGTGGGGTTTATCCATGGCAGGCTTTAACCAGATTTTGAACTATGTTCAAATCCTTTGGGATTACAAGGCACTGTCTGAAAGTTCTACTATATATAGCAGAGCAGTGGAAGTCCTTGCAACCTTAGGAGGGGCAGTGGCAGCCTTCGCAGCAGGCTACATGAAAGTCAACTGGCATCTTTTGGGAGAATTGGCATTGAGAATCTTCTCAGCAGCAGAAGAGAAATTCTCAATTTCTCATGTATTACACAACTAATATTTGGGTATGCTATGCTGGTCTTTTGGTTTTCAAGTCAAGTTACATGCTTCTTATAACCATAGCAGCATTTCAGATCACAGTGAACCTCAGCATGGAACGCCCCGCCCTGGTGTTCGGAATCAACACCTTCATTGCTTGGTGATCCAGACCGTCCTAACTGTGACTGTGGTTGACAACCAAGGCCTGGAGCTTTCAGTCAATATTCAGTTTTTGATTTATGGAAGTTATTTCTCAGTCATTGCTGGAATTTTCTTAATGAGAATCATTTACATAATCTATTCAGCCAAATGCAAAATGAAAGAATGTCGTTCTCCTGCTGATCAGAATCCAAATGAATCAGTTGACCCATTGCCTGATGTGAGCACAGTAACATGGTTTTAGTCCAGAATCAGAGGATGGGTGACTGATTGAAAATATATGGTGCTATGTGTATGTACTTAGGTGTTTTAATGTTTTGTCCTAAATTAAGATACTGTGAAAATAGGGAGCAGATGCTTAATGTGTACAGAATTTTAACTAGGTTGAATTTAAATGTTTGGAAACAGATAAAGGTGATGGTAGCACATTACAATGGTGAGTGTAATTAACAGCACTGAATTATGAGTGTGATTGTGGTTGAAAAAGGAGGTTTCAAGTCAAATATGTCACTAGAAGGAAAGGTAGAGGATAAAAAATGGGACTGTATAACACTGCGAACCCTATAGTGGACAATGACGGTGATTAAAAGTACAAATATAAAAATGATCTTTCATGAACAAGAACAATGTATGTTGCTACTATAAGGAGTTAGTAATAGAGTGGTATATGGGAAAAATACACCTGTTGCAAACTATGGACAATAGTTAAAAGTAATATTTTAATATTCTTCCATCAGCAGTAACAAATGTATCACACTAGTGCTGAGAGTGTTAGGGGATAAGTGGTATGGGATTTTCTGGGGATTTATTTCTTTACTTTTTCTGTTTTTTATTTTAACTTTTTTATTGTGAAATATAACATATATGCAGAAAAGTGATAACTTTCAGAGTATGGTTTAACAAGTAAATATAGAGAAAATTTCAAAGTATGGTATGACTTTACAGTTCCACAATTTCAGTTATTTCCTTCTAGACATTCTAGTACACTAGAGACTAAAAATAAACACCCATATAATATTTCAGCAGTCACAATCATTTGCAAAATCGTATCTTCTCTGTTACACCTCCTCCCTCTCATTTGATCGTTCTCTCAATCTTCATGTTGAAAAGGAGTGTTGACATTATGGGGTGGTTGATGTTTTTGGAGAAACTGGTACCTCTGGGCTTCAGGGCTTATCTGACATAGGAACAATCTAAAAGTTTTAAGTTATTGAAAAATAAACTTAGTGAGTGAAACCTTTTATAGAGTCTCAAATGTAGCCCTGGGTATTCTTTAGAGTTTTCAGGAATACTGTTGGTTGGGGCTCAGCATACTGTGACAACCTGCAATATCTAGATGAAGCTTGCATTAGAGTGACCTCCAGAAAAGCTTCTCAACTCTAGTTGAAATCTGTTAACCCTTGGGGCCTTATTTTGTTGCATTTATTTTCCCTCTTTTGGTCAGAAGGGCATTGTCAATCCCACGATGCCAGGGCTGGTCTCATCCCTTGGGGTTATATCCCATGTTGCCAGGGAGACTTGCACCCCTGAGTTGTGTCCCATGTAGTGGGGAGGGTGGTGAGTTTATTTGCAGAGTTGGGCTTAGAGAGAGAGAGGCCACATCTGAGCCACAGGGGAGGTTTTCTGGAAGTGACTCTTAGGCATAATTGTGGGTAGGCTTGGCTTCCCCAATAGAGAGATAAGTTCCATAAGAGCAAGTCTCACGATTGAGAGCTTGACTTCTTAAATCGGGGGTCCCTAGTGCTTGAGAGAGTGTCAGGAATTTCCCAGCTGAGGAAGTTTAAAAATTCCATATTTTTTCTTTGGTTCCTGAAGGGACTTTGCAAATACTTTTATTATCTGCATAACATACTCTGGGATGTATCAGGGTATTACATTAAGCTGTGCAGAGTTGCAGGATCTCATTCCCTATTCTAGGCTGCAACTCCACAATAAAAGGACAAACAACCCATTTATAAATTGGGCAAAAGATATGAATAGACATTTCTCCAAAGAGGAAATACAAATGGCTAAAAAGCACATGAGGAGATGTTCATCTTCATTAGTTATTAGGGAAATGCAAATCAAAAACACAATGAGATATCATCTCACACCTATAAGAATGGCTGCCATTAAACAAACAGGAAACTACAAATGTTGGAGACGATGTGGAAAAATTGGAACACTTACTCACTGCTGGTAGGAATGTATAATGGTACAGCCACTGTGGAAGATAGTTTGGTGGTTCCTCAGAAGACTAAATATCGAGTTGCCCTATGACCCACTGCTCAATATATACCCAGAAGATCTGAAACCATGGACACAAACAGACATTTGCACACTGATGTTCATAGTGGCATTACTCACAGTTGCCAAAAGATGGAAGCAATCCAAGTGTCCATCAACAGACAAGTAGATAAACAAAATGTGCTATATACATATGATGGAATATTATGCAGCAATAAGAAGGAATGAGGTCCCGAATCGTGTGACAACATGGATGAAACTTGAGGACATAATGCTGAGTGAAATAAGCCAGATGCAAAAGGATAGATATTGTATGATTTCACTAATGTTACTGCCCTAGAAAAGGTAAACTCAGAATCTTAAAATGTAGAATAGAGAGCTAGAGATAGACAGAAGCTAGAGAAGGGGGAGCAGTTACTAATAGGTACAGACTTCTTAACAGGTTCAACATAAATCTATGGGAATTGATAGAGGCGATGGTAGTTTGTTAGTGTAAATATAAGTAATAGTGCTACATTGAAGATGAATATGATTGAAGGGGTTATTTAAAGTCATCTATCTCACAAATTAGCACTGCAAATATAAATAAGTTCTTGCATGAACTACTTCATAGGTATGACACTTGTACAAAGAGTTAATAATAGAGGGGTATAGGGGAAAAACTACCTATTGCATGCTAAGGGCTATATTTAACAGGAATGCCTTATTAGTACCACACCAATACTAAGAATAAATAAATGGGGGGGGGATAAGAATTATGGGGTGTTGTGGGTTTTCTCCTTAGTATGGGTGTGTCTATCCATTATTTTTCTCTTTGGAGCAATGAAAATGGTCTAAAATCAAGAGTGATTTTGATTGTACAACTAAATGTAGATACTGTGAGACTGTTTATTTTCGATAGACTATATGCTATGGAATACATTGCAACAAAATCTGCAGATTCAGAATAAATAAATAAGCAAATAAACAGAAAGATTTAAGTGCTAGAGAAAATGTGGAGAGAAAGGTATAACTATTCAATGTTGAAAGGATAGCAGAATGGGGCAGCCCCTCCAGAGGTTAATGTAGTGGATCCACAGGAGACTAAATGTAGGGTCGCCATATGATTAGGCAAGCCTGTTACTAGGGATATACTCAAAAGAACTGAAAGCAGGGACTCGAACAGACATTGGACACTGATGTTTATGGTGGCATTATTCACAATAGCCAATGATTGGGGGTGGCCGAGGGTTACACCGACTGAGGAACAGAATGGCAAACTGTGGTTTATACATATGTTGTAATATTATGCATCTACAGAAAAGAATAAAGTCATTCAATGGGGTGAATGAACTGTGAGGACAATATGTTGAGCAAAATAATCCAGAAACAGAAGGACAAATATTGCATGGTCTCATTGAGAAAATACTTATAAGAAAATTAGGGCCTAGATTGTAAGCTCTTACAGCAGTCACATTTGTTCCTGAGTTCTAAGAGTTATTTTTAAATGCTGAGATGCTATGCTCTATGTGTATAACCTGGTAGTTCCCTGGAACTTCGGGTGCCTGTGTGACACGTGAGATTCAGAATTGGAGTTCTACAGCTCTGGAAGTTGGCATTACTCCATACAGCAACTCTCTGATTTTTAAAAAATTGTTTTGTTGTTTTTCTGTTATTGTGGTTTTTGAGTAATGCAAATGTTCTAAAATTGTGGTGATGAATACATAAGTATGTGATGATACTGTGAACCATTGATTGTACACTTGGATGGATTATATGAAGTGTGAGTATATCTCAATAAAACTGCTAAAAAATAAAAATATTTTTTAAAATGGTGTATATGTGTGGTGTCCGTAGAGCCATCTGTTTGAGGGTAGTAAGTAAAATGCAAAGAAAAAAGAGAGGAAAGATAGTGGTGACAAATATTTTTTTTAAAAATGGTGATATTTTTTAACATAAATCTGCCTTGAATTTTTTATTTTTTTCCTAAGTCTCTAGGCCATTGTTAATTATTATTTACTATTCTTCACTGTGGATTCTTTCATGGGTGACTGTACATTACTAGATTCTATTTTAGCTAGAAGAGCCGACACAGCAAATTTATGTTCTGTTATAAATTAAGGGATGTGATGACATACGTTTAGTGGTTAGACTGACATGCAAAACAAATCAGATGTAATCATTTGGTTATAAGTCTGAGGTATAAAATAAACCATTTTGGGGTTGAAGCAAAAGACAGAACCATAGGAGTAGCAGTTTGCCAGAGCACAAATAGGCTAATTTTGCTTGCAGTCAGCAAAAGAAAAATAATTTCAAGTGGATATTCTCTTTTTCTTCTTCTGTGAGTTCCATCAAGAGAAGTTAATAACTCAGATGTAAAAACATGGAATTCAGAGCTGGAAGGTTTATAAGTGGACACTTCTACTTTTTTTTTTTTTTTTTTTTTTTTTTTTTAACAGGAGAGGACACTCCAAGTCACAAAGCCATAACTAAAACTCCGGGGCTCTGTCTCCCACCCAAGGCACCTAGTAAAAACAATTGACATTTGAATTCTCATACAAGGTCATTCTATGAAAGAATAAACAGTTAAAACACATTCACAATACATGGACACAGATAAAGGCTGGCCAGCCCTTCAAGCTAACAAGAAACTGCCTGTCAATGAATAACTGATAAAAAGAACACAACTTGGTGGCTAAGGTTAAATTTTGTCATTCTGGTTCCTAGGCTAGGAGCCGATTTTTAAATTAAAATCATTTTCTTAATTTAAAGTTATGCTTACCTGTGGAGGAGATAAAATTCAGGAAGTGAAGGACTCTAACTTTCCAGAGTAGGTATTTCTATGTATTTGAATTTTCTCCCTAATCGGGTAATCATATGTTACTGGTATAGTTTAAGTTGAAAAAGAACCTTACACTCTGAGGTTTTTGTTTGATATGCTACAGCTCTAGTGTACAAATCTACAAATCTGACACTAACGTGTTGACTCTGTTTCCTCTGCTAAGCCTATCAGTGGAATCCCAAAGAAAAGAAAAATGACCTCACCTTATTTGTGGAGTGATTCAGTTATATTTCCTTTCTTTTATGCCTCTCCAATAAAGATTGGAGACCAGAATATTGATTAAAATAGAATTTAGAACTGGAAGAAAGCTAGGTGTTCATCTGGGCCAGCCTACACTTAATGATGCATGAGGAAGAAGGCCTCAAAAGGCTACGGGACTGCATGCTTGTTCTAGTTTGCTAATACTGCCAGAATGCAAAACACTGGAGATGGATTGGCTTTTATAAAAGGGGGTTTATTTGGTTACACAGTTACAGTCTTAAGGCCATAAAGTGTCCAAGGTAACACATCAGTAATCAGGTACCTTCAATGGAGGATGGCCAATGGTGTCCGGAAAACCTCTGTTAGCTGGGAAGGCACGTGGCTGGTGTCTGCTTCAACATTCAGGTTTCTAAATGGCTTTCCCAGGATGTTCCTCTCTAGCTACTGTTCCTCAAAAACGTCACTCTTAGTTGCACTTGGGATATTCGTCCTCTCTCAGCTTCTCTGGAACAAGAGTCCGCTTTCAATGGCCGTCTTCAAACTGTCTCTCATCTGCAGCTCCTGTGTTTTCTTCAAAGTGTCCCTCTTGGCTGTAGCAGCTTGCTCCTTCTGTCTGATCTTATATAGTGTGCCAGTAATTTAATTCAGACCCATCCAATGGGCGGGCCAAAACCTCCATAGAAATTACCCAATCAGAGTCATCACCCACAGTTGGGTGAGGCGCATCTCCGTGGAAACACTCAAGGAATTACAACCTAATTAACACTGATAGGTTTGCACACAAAGATTACATCAAAGATAATGGCATTTGGGGGAAAATAAAACATTCAAACTGGCACAATAATACAAAGAGCAATCCCTGATGTAAGCTAGGGACTGTAGCTAATATAAATTTAATGCACTAGCTACCACACTAGTGCAAAGTATTAATAAATCGAGCAGTCTTCACTTTCTGCATGATTTTTCTATAAACCTACAACTTCTCTAATTAAAAATAAAAAGAGTAGAAGAAAAAAATAGTCTAAAGGACTCCCCGGATTAATACAGCTCGTGACTAAGGATGTCAGGGTTTAAACCCAGATTTTCATTCTCTCATTCACCTTCCCATTATCCAAAGTGACTGCGTCCCTGCAATGGAGCAATCCTGCTCTCCAGTTATACAATTTTACTTCCCATCGGTTTTCCATGGCTTGCAATGGAGCATCCCATAGGGAAGTCATGACTCATTTTGTCTGTGCCTCATCTCCCTCATAGGTTGTAAGGGCCTTAAATCAGTCAGGGCTAATAGCTATTGTGTGCTTATGATTTTTCATGCACTCTGCTAGACACTCCACATACGTCAGCACATTTATCCTTTACAACAAGACAGTAAAATAGCTGTTATGATCCCTATTTTCTGAGGAAACTGAGCCCGGAAAGGTTAGGCAACTTGCCCAGCGTCACAAAGCTAGTAGGTGGTGGGACTGAGATTCAACCTTAGGTATGTGTAACTCCAAAACTCATGGGGAACCCTGTGGGATAGAAATTATGTATTATTCACTTTTGATTTCCCAACAGATGCTGGCACATTGCTAAGCAAATAAATAGTAGGTACTCAATAAATACTTTGAAAAGAATGAACAAATGATATTCAGTGAGAACAAAGAAAAAGTGTTTTTAAATGTTATTTTCAAAATTTCAGATAAGTTTTGTTCGGCTCTTCTGGAAAAACACACACACACACACAGCCTACGCAATCTAAAATTCAGCAACCCCAGTAGTTCAAGTTTCCCTGTCATTTGAAAGGCAGTATGGCAGAGGGTTTTAACACCAGGGGTCCTAGTATTAGGTTGCCTGGGTCAAATTCCAGCTCGACCATTTACCCTCTCACCTTGGGCAAGTTACTGAGGATCTCTGTGCCCCAGTTGTTTCATTCGCGAGGTGGAGATAATTGTAACTTCTTTAGAGACCTGTTTTGAGGATTGTTCCCGTTTGCTAATGCTGCCATTTTGCAAAACACCAGAAATGCATTGGCTTTTATAAAGGGGGTTTATTTGGTTACAAAGTTACAGTTTTAAAGCCATAAAAGTGTCCAAGCTACAGCATCAACAATAGGGTACCTTCACTGGAGAAAGGCCATTGGCCTCCAGAAAACCTCTGTTAACTTAGAAGGCACATGGCTGGCATCTGCTTGCTCCCAGTTTGTGTTTCAAAATGCCATTCTCCAAAATGTCAGCATCAGCTTTCCACGGCCATCTTCAAAATATGTCTCTCAGCTGCAGCAGTGAACTCCTTCTGTCTGAGCTTTTATAGGGCTCCGGTAAACTAAGCAAGACCCACGCTGAATGGGCTGGTCCACACCTCCATGGAAATAATCTAATCAAAGCTATTACCCACAGTTGAGTAGGTCACATCTCCATGAAAACAGCCTAATCCAAAGATTCCAACCTAATCAACACTAATACGTCTGCCCCCACAAGATTGTATTAAAGAACATGGCCTTTGGGGGAACATAATACATCCAAACTGGCACAAGGATTAAGTGAGTTAAGAGATGTAAAGTGGTGGTAACATACAGTAAATACTCAATAGTTTTATTCATTTAAATGCATTTTTTCATAGCTCTTGTAGAATCCTTACCACACTTTTGCAGCAAAGCATGTCGAAAAAGTGCTTAGTACCCATCCTGCGTTATCGTTGTGTTCTTTTCCTGGAGGTTCCAGTATGGACTCTGCTGACATCACATTATTAATATCTTCTGCTGCCTGTACTGCAGACCAATGGTGTTTTTCAGCACAGCCTTGGATCCCACGGGGTTTGCTGCACTTCATTGCACCTCAAAGCATGATAACAGGAACTGAAATGGCTAAAACTGAAAGCAAAATAAAATTCAGCCAAGAAATACTTGGCTGTTTTTCCTTTTGCCATGTATAGAAAAAAAAAAAGGGTGAAATTAAAGTCCAGCATGTTTTATTTCATGTTTGTTTTGGTTTGATTTTCTAAATGTAAGTATGTATTTTTCATTCCTTCATTCAGCAAACATCTATTGAGTATTTACTGGGTTGTGCCCTGATTCCCCATATACATCTGGTGGCCATCGACCTCGAATTTCTTAGAACAATACTAATTTTAAATGCCTTAGGCATCTTTTTCGTGGAGTTAAATTACCAAGACAAGGAAAGAAAAAAAAAGCCTTTGTCAGGCCCTATGACCAGAGTTTTGTTTCATATTTACTTTCAGCTGTCCTTCTGTTTGCCCCATGCTTGGGAGCTACTGGTAAAAAAAAAATCTACAAGCCATGAAGGGCTTCATGAGCCAAGGCAGGGAGATTACCAGCAGGCATCCATGGTCTCCTCTTTGGAGGAAGAGTTTTGTTTTGTTTTTTTTTAATTTTTTCTTTTAATTTTTTTAACTTGATTTATTAAAAAATTAAAACACACACACAAACAAAAAAAACACACACACAACATTTCCAACAAAACAAAGCAAAGGATTAAGAAAAACAAATAACCTAAAATAACTACTTTGCTTTTAACATATTCTTACCATACCCCCAAAAATTAATAAACCATATCCAAACAAAGGAATAAGAAAAACAAATAATCTAAAATAACTACATTGCTTCCAACATGTTCCTACCATACCCCAAGAAAATTAACAAATCATAATCAAACAAAGGAATAAGATAGACCAAATAATCTAAAATAATTACATTGAAGCTAATTTTTTAATGCAATAGCTTTTTTTAACTATATCAAAAAAATAAAAAAAACAATTCAAACAACAAAACAAAGGAATAAGAAAAACAAATAACCTAGTATAACTACATTGCTTCCAACATGATCCTACCATACCCAAGAAAGTTTGCAAACCATAATCATTCCTGAGCATTCCCATAACATTGGGATTACCCTCGATAGTTTACCTGTTCTTATTAGATTATCGTTCCCTCTTCACTAGTTGCTGTCTATCTCTATGTCCCCTGCATTCTACAATATAAAAATATTTTACATATTTCACAGAGTTCACATTAGTGGTAACATACAATATCTCTCTTTTTGTGTCTGGCTTATTTCACTCAGTATTACGTCTTCAAGTTTCATCCAGGTTGTCACATGTTTGACGACCTTGTTCCTTCTTATTACTGCTTAGTGTTCCATCGTGTGTATATACCACATTTTGTTTATCCACTCATCTGTTGAAGGGCATTTGGATTGTTTCCATTTCTTGGCAATTGTGATTAATGCTGCTATGAACATCGGTGTGCAAATATCTGTTTGTGTCACTGCTTTCAGATCTTCTGTGTATATACCAAGAAGTGAAATTGCTGGATCAAAGGGTAACTCGATATCTAATTTTCTAAAGAACTGCCAGACTGTTTTCCAGAGTGGCTGTACCAGTATACAGTCCCACCAGCAATGAATAAGAGTTCCAATTTCTCCACATCCTCTCCAGCATTTGTAGTTTCCTGTTTTAATTGGTGTGAGATGATATCTCATTGTGTTTTTGATTTGCGTCTCCCTAATTGCTAGTTGGAGGAAGAGTTTTAAATGGTAAAATTTTCATCTATAATTGTGGTCATCTCTTGGGGACTGGAAATTTTAACTTTTTGTATTATATATTCTTGTGATGTTTCATGTTTTTTCACTTTCATAATGTGTTGCATTACTGGGATAAACAGAAAAGAAAACAAAGTTTTTCAACTGTCAACTTATTACCAAAAATAAAATGGACTTTCTATTTTTTTTTTTTTTTAGGTTGTCATTTCCCCTTCACTAGCTTCTGTCTATCTCTAGGTCCCCTATATTCTACATTATAAGCCACTGATTTTATATTGTTCAGGGAGTTCACATTAGTGCTAACATACGGTATCTCTCCTTTTGTGTCTGGCTTAATTCACTCAGCATTACGTGTTCAAGGTTCATCCATGTTTCCATATGTTTCAGGACCTTGTCCTTCGTATGGCTGTAGAGTATTTCATCATATGTAAATACCACATTTTGTTGATCCACTCATCTGTTGAAGGACACTGGATTGTTTCCATCTCTTGGCAATTGGACATTCTATTTTTAAAGTATTTTTAAGGGGTAGACTGCTCTCTGAGGACCGTGAGCCTCTGCTTTTCACATCTTTATATTCCCACAGAGGAGCACTCAACAAATACCTGCAAACGAACGAACAAAGACCTCTTTAATATTCTTTACAACATCAGAAAGATAGAACATTGTAGCTTGCTTTAAACAATGCCAAAAAGTATATGGGTAAATATGGGTTTATACAAAGACTAAATATTACTTACTCGATGAAAGGATTCACAGATTCCTTTATACAGCAAATCTCCTCAGTAGTTTTAAAGCATGATTTGATTTACTCCATTTTTCCTATGAGAGATGGTAGAGTAAATGAGAAAAGCATGGGCTTTGGGAAACCAAGAGTCCTGGGTTCGAATTCCACCATCACCTCTTACCTGTTGTGTGGCCTTGGGCAGGTTTTATAACCTCTGTGTCTCAGTTATCTCCACTGTAAAATGGGGATGATTTAAGTGTTAAAGATAACGTATTAAAGCGAGTGATACAGTGCCAGGGGCTTAGAAATAAATGGTAACTGTATTGTTGTTTCTTAAAAATTTTCAGAATATCCAGTGCATGAGTTGGAATATAATTACAGCAATAACAAGTCACGAAATGCATCATAGAGGCTCAAACTTCACTGCTGTGAAGAAAGAAAGCTTCTCATGCTTAATGCCAGCCAAGTGATTTAAACGCTTAGACTCACATCATTTCATGCTTGGAGTTCTGAGAGCACAGAGGCCTCCTTCACTTCCTTGTTTATATGAAAAGAGGAGGGAAATCCTCCTGCAGCCTCTCCAGGCTGCCCTTCTGAGCCTGGGGGAGGCGAGTGGGGGGAGGGTGTTAAATTCCGGAGCCAGGCCTTATAGGCTTGGATGTTGGGATTGTAGCCTAGCCAGAGGAATTACCGAGGTTTCAATTCAACAAAAATAACTGAGTATGAACTTTTCAATTCAGTTTCAGATAAACAGGAAGATAGTCGGTACATTGAAACCCGTGAGGTTAGAGGAATGAACTAAGTTGGTGGGGGTGGGAGGTCTCTTCTTGGCCCTTCTCCACTCCTGGCTTTGAAGACTGAGAGAGTCCTCAAGGATTGACAGATCTGCAGGTTGAAGGTCTCCAACGCCTGCCAAACAGAGAGGATTGCTCCATATTCATGGATCCAACCCTCACTAAGTTTTGAGCATCAGTGGCAGGAAAAAAGTTGGGGAGATGTAAAACAGACATGTTTCCTGCTCCAGAATTTGATCCAGCCAAGCTACATCCATGGGGTGTACTTCTCGGTGGTCTGGGAATGCAATAGCTCCAGGAAGGGCTGAACATGGCTGGTTGTTAAGAAGACAATCCAACCAGTCTGTAGGCCTCCTTCCCATATCACACTTGCTATGACTTCCTTCTAGAATCAAGGTGGGGTGGGGGGCTTCCACAAGTGGAGCGGAAGCTATAGGCCACTGGGGCTGCTAGAATTCCCATCCCAGCCCCACAAGTGATATCTCCCTGTCCCATCTTGTCCATGTCCCAGATCTCCTCAGTAGTGAGTATGTTATTGCATTACAATTTAGAGGGAAGAGGGGTGTTTTTTAAGAGATCAGAGAGGCAGAGTGGCTTCAAGAGAGGGGACCCATAAAACTCGCCCCCTCCTACTGGTCACCCACAAACTGAGTGTCAGATACTCCAGATGACAAAGAAAGCACAAGAACACTGATGGTTTTAGTAGACTGGCATTATCCTTTAATTGCCCCCCTCACAAAGTTAGCATACATGGAGATTATGTATTAAGAATTTATTGAAATGTGTGAGACTACATCTTATACTTCTTTGAATCCCTTACAATTCCTGACAGAGTACTATACACATAGTAGATACTCAATCAAAATTTGTTACATAAATGAATAGATGCCTGTTGAAATAAAGAGCCCTGGAGTGGTCAGGGCAGGCTTCATGGAGAAAGTATTAGGTTACCTAGATCACTGTGGGCACTGACCAGTTTAGTGGTTATAGTAAATTTTTCAGTGTTATTGTCAGAGCTGCACAACCAGTGGCAGTCAATAAATATTAAGAAACAATACAAATTCCCATGAACCTCTTTCTTATAAGATAGAAGGGGGTGGCCCTTAGTTTTTGAATGTTCCAATGGCTGCAGAAAGTAAGGACGTTAGTTTTACTAGTGTTCCCTGAGACACCGGTTTACAGTGGTGCTCTTTTAGGTCCTTGTTGTTCTGCCCAGCTTACAGGCTTCACCATAAGAAGCAAGTCATGAAAGCCACACAGTGAGCACAACAGGAGTCAGGTGACTTCACTCTCACAAGTATAACATGTCACTTATGCTATCAGAGATATACATGTGGGGCAGGCTCCTTGGTAGTAATCTTCATTGTGCCCGATTCTAAGCAGAGGAATAAACTGTTTCTAAAAATTATTGTTTATAGTGTATTCTCAGTGCTTTTGCAAATAATTCATTTATGTTTTTGTAGAAAGTTTTATGTTTTCAGTACACTTTGAAAATAACGTGTCTTCCTTTCCTAGAGTAGGAACAGCCTCTGGGTAAAGACAGACGACTGAGACATATGCCATGTCTGCATGGGTTCATTGCTATTCTCAGTATATTTTGGTGTAAATTAAGGAATGCTGGCTGCTGTAACAAATAACCCTCCACATTTCTCTCTCAGGAAACAGTCCAGTGCTAAGGTTCCTTATCAGTGGGACGCTTCTCACCACACGGTGATTCAGGGACTCAGGCTTCTTCCATCCTACAATTCACAGTCCATTTCCTACCATCACCCAGGGCCTCCAAGTCCTCTCTCTAGCCAGCAGAGAGGAAAGTGAAGGTGGAGAAGGTGCATCTGCTGTTAACCACCTTGGCCCAGAAGTGACACACATCATTTCCACTCCCTCTCCCTTGCTGAGAACTAGTCGCATGCTCCATCGAGAGGGATGATGGCTCTGGGAAAGGTGGTCCCTGTCTTGGCAGCCACTTCCCGGCAACAACTCTGCATGATGGAAAGGGAGCAAGAATTTGGTAGCTACCACAGTCTTCTTCATAAAAACTCGCTTTCTTATGTGTTTTTTGAAGAAGACTCTTACTCCATGTGCCGGTTTGTATGTATTACGTCCCCCAAAATGCCATGTTCTTTGATGCAATCTTGTGGGGGCAGATGTATTAGTGTTGATTAGGTTGGAACCTATCGATTGAGTGTCTCCATGGAGATGTGACTAAATCAACTGTGGGCAAGACCTTTGATTGGATAATTTCCATGGAGGTGTTACCCCACCCATTCAGGGTGGGTATGAATTGAATCACTGGAGTCCTATAAAAGTGTTCACGGACAGAAGGAGGTGCTGCAGCCAAGAGAGACACTTTGAAGAATACACAGGAGCTGAGAGTGGAGCTGGAACACAACCCAGGATCGGCAGATGCCAGCCACGTGCCTTCCCAGTTAACAGAGGTTTTCCAGATACCGTTGGCCTTCCTTTGGTGAAGGTATACTGTGTTGATGCCTTCATTTGGACATTTTCATGGCCTTCAGACTATAACTTTGTAACCAAATAAGCCCCTTTTATAAAAGCCAATCCATTTCTGGTAGTTTGCATAACAGCAGCGTTAGCAAACTGGAACACTACTCTTCAACTCCTTTTGTTTTCTTTGACTAGAGCACCCGTCCAATTTATTTCCATCTGGCAAGGCACAGAGCCTGTTCCATCAATTTCCTGACTGACTGATCTCACATCACTGGACCTTTCCAGATTTAAAACCTAATAAGGAAACAAGATGAACACACACACAAAAAGGCTCAATAGCAATAGAAGGCAGTATATTATTACATGTGCAGCAGGAGCAAGACAGATGGCAACTATTTTGGGTGTTCAAAAGAGGGAAAGAACTCTTGGGTCGTTATATTCAGAGAAAGCATTTATAGACGGGCACTTGAATTAGCACATAAGTATGAGTGGAATTTCAATGGGCTGAAGGGGATGGGAAGAGTTTTCCAAGGAGGGTGAATAGGAGGCATGAGCAAGAAAACAGAGGCCGAAAAGAGAAAGTAATTTTTGAGTATAATGGACAAACCAGTCTGACTAAAGGAAATAGTGGGATATTAATTAAACACACACACACACACACATACAAATTGGGTCTGAACTGAATTAAAACATATTCTGTAAATAATGGAGATTTTTAGAAGATTTTTGCTTTTGGAAGTATTTTTGCTTTTGGAATATAGTAGTAGTGTGCAGGATAGATTGGAGGGGAGCAGGCAGAAGCAAAAGATCAAAATCTTCATGACCCCTGATTATATTATTAGAGTTCAGTCTTTCCGTCTCTCAGCCCTGCTTGATTCTGGTTAGACAGTCTTTTTCTACATCATGGGCAACATGGCATTAGCAGTTCCAGACATATCCCCACAGCTTGGCAAGCCCAGGAGAAAGAGATCAATAGTACTTGCAGGGAAGTCCTGGGACAGACACTAAATGTGCAGGTTTGGGTCATACGTGCATCGCTGAACCAACATTGTGGTCTCAGGGATGGAGTGCTCTGGCCAGTACATGGTCATGTGTCCCCAAGGTGGGAAGAGGTGTGTGTTTTGTAGGGGAGAGGGAGGTATAGTGAGGCTAACCAGTCCCCTCTGAAACATTAAAATGGGTCCACCACCAGAAAGACTCTGTTATCAGAAGAAGAAAAGGGATGCAGTCCAGTACAGCCTTCAATTTTTTTGCATTAGGTTTTCCTTTTTCCTAAAAAGATTTTAAGTCTTCATTAATTAGACAAACATCTGAGTGGCTTATTGGCTGGATTATGTTTTACCAATATCTTACATTTCTTCCCTCTATATCACCTATGCTAGTTCTGAGCATGTAGTAAACACTCCACTCTTTCTGATTTCTACTCCAGAAGTAGCTATTATTCATCCTTGCGTTTGCATTCCCCAAACCTATCCCAGCAACAAGGTCCTTACCCTTCTTGCCTGGCTATTGAAACAGCCTCGCTATCAGGTGTCTTACCTCTATTCTCTGTCCTTTTTATTTAACTCACTAAGCACAAACCACCAGCTGTCTTCTTAAAATGCAGGTCAGATTGTGACAGACATTGACATATAACAAATTCCCTAATCCTTGATATGGGAGTGTGGTAGATTGTTTAATGCCCCAAATTCCTCCCATTGTACCCAGTATGTAGGCTGCTTTGCAGTGTGACTTTGCCACTCCTCCCACTGAGAAGTGATTTCTATTTTCCCATCCCCTTGAATCCAGGCTGGCTATGTGACTTGGTTTGACAAACAAAATGCAGCAGAAGTGACATGAGAGTTCTGAAGCTTAGGTTAGGCCCGGCAGCTTATGCCTTTGCTCGTCTGAAACGTTGGCCTGAGATCCCAATTTAAGGAATTCAGTCTAGCCTACAGGAGGATGAGGCCATGTGGCAGGAACACCCAACACCAACTTACCAACTGCCAGGCCTATGATTGAGGCCATCTTGGACCTTCCACCCAGCATACTCTCTAGCTATGTGCAGGAACATTAATAAACCAAGCATAAGCCAACCCATGAATCATGAAAAATAATAAACCATTGCTATTTTATGCCACTAAGTTTTGGGGTGGTTTTCTGGGCAGCAATGGATAACTGAAACAGGTAGAATCAACAGTATTTGTTTGGAAGTGAGGGAGTAGAGGTTTAGAATGACTCCCATCAGTCGAACTTTAAGGAAATAGACAATGAATTCAGGTGAGCCTGTGGGATGGCCAGGTGGTAAGTGAATACATGGATCTGGGGCTGTCTTGATTGGGAGTCATCAGTGTTTCAGTAGTTGGGAGTGGATTAAATCACCCATGATCAACCAATGAATGAGAGGAGGCAGAAGCCAAAGGGCAGAAGCCAGAACCTTGGGGAACACTAACATTTAAGGACGGCAGAGAAAGGAAAGCCAGCAGAGGAGATTGAGTTTTGCAACACAGCTAAAAAGGGGTAGAATATGTTTATGTACTTTGTTTTTTGTTCTTCACTTCTTTTTGACTGGTAAAAAAGTGTGGGGGTGGGAGAGACAGGGGCTGGGGAAAGCAGTAGAAGAAGACAAGAAGATACCTGGGGTGGAGGCAGGGAAAACATAAGGAAATTCCTCTGGCCTAATCATTCATTCTCAGAATGCACACAGCCCCTGGAAATGCAGCAGGTCAGTGGTGAGACTTAACAATTGCATTTCAAGGCACCAGGAAATGCTTAGCTGACAAGCATAGCAAACTGTGGAAAAAAGCAACTAACCAACCTTGCTATCCATACTCCTTTTTCACGGGAACAGAGATCTGAGGAAACTCAAACAAATGCAGAGCAATATGGCCAAACTAGCTAAGCTCGTGAGTGCTAGAAGAGGCAGAGATGTGGCCAGAGGCAGTCACAGAAAGATACAAATCAAAATATACAGGCCACAGACAATACAGAACAAAGACAAATGCACATGAATATATATTTCTTGTACTGTCCAATCTCTTTCTCAACTTTGTATCTCTCTCAGATATATCAGTGTAGCTTTATGGACTACTGTCCTATTGGAAACTTAATTATTAAATTTATATTTTGGGTACATAAGTATATAATTGCATATTTATGCCAGAGTCAGACACACTGCACCCAAAACCACCATAACAGGTTTAAACTAACAGATATTGTTTATAATATCACTCAAAGTCTGAACAAATGACTGGGAGCCTTGGAAATGAATAAATATTTGTGGTGTGTGTGTGTGTGTGTGTGTGTGTGTGTGTGTGTGTGTGTGTGTGTGGTAATCAGCATATCCCCAAAACAAACTCAACTCTCTTGGCCTGTAATTCCTTTATTTTACAAATTTGGGTATTTTTGACAATAAGACTGCAGCACTGTTTGCAACTCTCTGCCTATTAACTGAAACCTCTGTCTCATAAACATATATTGAATACCTGCACCGTGCAAGGCTTTGCAGGGAACACCAAGATGTATGCAGTGGTGTCCTGATAAACCATGCTCCAGAAAATAAAATCTTGATTTGTATCATTTGCCATTTTTTGTGATAAAAATACTCCTATCATGGCTGATTTCAAACTACCAATTGTTTAACACCTGTCTCACAAAATTACTATTTATCTGCCCTGAGACAAACATTTAAGTATGAGTTGCCACACAGCAGAAATCCAAAGTACCCCATCCAGCAGCTATCACCACCTGTCAGATATGGGAGTGAAACCATATTGGTCTTTCAGCCACAGGAATAAGTCCAGGTGAGACCAGCACAAGAACATCCAGCCAAACCAAAGAACTGTGAAAATAATAATTTGTTTTAAGCCACTAAGTTCTGGGATGGTTTGTTACACAGCAGCAGTTAACTCATACACGTTAGAACAGATCATATGGGAAAGGTTCTGGCTATAGAGAAGCAATCACCGTTTTTAGCCTTCCCTTCTACTTTCTCACATTCCCAGTCCTATTCACAAGCCAACTGGGAAGTTTAGATCCTTCTTTTTTCTACACTAAGACTTCCTGGCCACCTGATCCTGAACATAAGCACTGGCAGCTCGTATGCTCTTGGCCCTTTGAGTAAGCTGCCAGTTCTATTTTTAACCAGACAAGGGATGGGACAAAGTAAAGGTGCATATATATAAGCTGGGATTTTAATGAAAAACAGGACCAATGATTCCATGAAGTGAGGGGAATTGGCAGCATTGTGAACAAGGGCACCCAAAAGCAGACAGAATGTATAGTAACACCCTCCTCCTGTTTTATTGTCTCCTCTGAATACATTTTCTGTCTGTCCCACCATCACTAATAGATTTGACCAATAATAACTGGTTTGTTAAATATTGACATGATACAATAGCAAGGATCCAGGATCCTTTTCCAAAACACCCCATTCCTAATGTGAGTATTCTGTGAGGATGGGCAACACTCTGTTTCTACATGTTTTGGGGAGCAGGCCCCAGTTACACTCCTCTTCAAAAGACATGATATGGCCCTTTGGCCTAAGTGCCATGATCCTATGTGAAGCACTGATGATTCCAAAGTATAAGGAACTGGGGTAACAAAAAACAATCACTTCCAAAAACCAATTTCCTAAAGTAAAACAAAAGAATTATCAGAAAAGTCAAGATAGTGTTTTCTCCTGGGATGATGAAGAGGGTTGGAGATCAGGGAGGGGCACAAGGGGAATGTTCTATTTCTTACCTAAGGAGTGGGGTTACTTGGTATTTGCTTCATAGTTTGTTAAATGTTCATGTAATTTTATGCTCTTTTATGGATGTAGGTTTTAATTTACAATAAAAAAATCAATTTTAAAGTAATGTGTATGAGTTGAATTGTATCCCTCCAAAAGACATGTTCAAGTCCTAACCCCTGGTCCTGTAAATGTGACCTTTTTTTGGAAATAGAGTGTTTGAAGATGTGATCAGTTAAGATGAGACCAAAATGGAATAGGGTGGACCCTAATCCAATATGGCAGATATTCTTATAAGAAGAGTGGATTTTGGACACAGAGATAGAGAGATGGAGAGGAGAACACAATGCGATGACAGAGGCAGAGATTGAGGTGCTGCAGCTACAAGCCAAGGAGTGCCAGAGGGTTGCTGGCAAACCACCAATGGCTGGGAAAAGGCAAGGAAGGATTCTTTCCTAAAAGCTACAGAGGGGGCATGGCCTGGATTTCAGAGGTCTAGCTTCCGGAACCATGAGACAATAACTTTCTGTTGTTTTAAGCCACCACATTGGTGGTACTTTGTTACAGCAGCCCTAGGAAACTAAGGCATAGTGCAATCTGGAAACAACCCAAATCTCCATCAACTGATAAATGAGTAAATAAAATGTGGCATATCCAGATGATGGAATATCATTCAGCCATAGAAAGAAGTGAAATACTAATACATGAAACAATAAACATGGATGAAACTTGAAAGCATGTTCAGTGAAAGAAGCCAGATACGAAAGGCCATATATTGTATGATTCCATTCATGTGAAAGATCCAGACTAGGCAAATCCAAAGGGAAAGTCAACAGATTTGTGGCTGCCAGGTGCTGGAGAGATGGAGGGAACAGGGAGTGCCCACTTAATGGGTATGTGGTTTTGAGGTGATGAAAAAGTTCTGGAACTAGATGGTGACAGTTACACAACATTGTGAATGTATTCAGTGCCACTGAATTTTACACTTTAAAAATGGTAAATGTTATGTGTATTTTGCCACAACAACAAAAAAGTAATGCATTCCATTCTGCTTTCTGATTTCTCATTATATTACCCAGGAGCTTGTTGGAAATGAAAAATCTTAGTCCCCACCCCAGACCTACTGAACTTACTGATCCCCAGCTTATTTGTCTGCACGTTACAGACTGAGAAGCACTGTTCAAAATTAAAAGCCATAAATCTCTGGTCCTGAGATATTGGAAAGTCATCTCATCCTTGAGCCTTAGTTTTCTCATCTGCAAAATGGGAATAATAATACAAATCAGGGCTCCCTTCCAGGCTTCCATAAGGAAGTATAAGGTGATATATGGGATAGCACTTTGAAAGATCAGTAAAGCAACCATATAAATGTTAGGTGATGTTGTTCTCACCTTGGGATAGAGCCCTGAAAGAATCAATTGCAAAGAAGCAATTATTACTCCCTTAAATTTTATGCTTTCTGGAATCTTTCAACTCCAATTTCCTGGCAGTCTCAGGATTCTTGACTCTACTTAGCCAAAATTTGCTTTCCCTCCTTCCTTGAGGGTATTTCTCACTTCACAACCAGATGCACCATCATCCATACCTTTTGCAACATCTCTGGGTCAGATCACCTCATTCAAAAGCCACTGGAGTCCCCAGCTTGACTTTATAACAAATCAAATCCACATGTTCGGCAGTGCCTGCTGTGTGACAGCAGTGTTCTGGCCTTACCTGGGCAGATGTATAGGGCTCTGATGGGATACAGAAACACTAGGCAGGCCTCAGTCACATTTTTGTTCGCTTATAGCTCTTGGTTTTAAAACAAAGTGGGGAGGCAGGGCAAGATGGTGACATAGAGAGGAGTGGAAGCTAAGTAGTCCCCCTGGAACAACTACAAAAAACCAGAAACAACTAGTAAATAATCCAGAATAACTGTGGGGGGACAAACGAGACTATCCATTCATCATACACCAACCTGAATTGGGAGGAATGCCCGAGAACACAGCATAAAATCTGTAAGTAAAACCTGCGGATCCAAGTCATGAGACCCACTACCCCATAACCCGAGCTGCCAAGCCTCGTGGTGCCAGAGAAAGCTCTCTCCCAGCAAGCGAATATAGCTCAGCTGAGCTCCAACTGGGGTATTAAGTAGAGTGTAAACTGCTCACTGCAGGTACGAATCCCCCAAAAACAGACAGAGGCTTTGGGTGACGACTGACCTTGGAGAAACAGAGGGTCGCCTTGGACTGGGTCTGAAGGGGACTATCTGTTTCTTTTTTGGCTCAGTGGAGAAAGCCCCAGTCATATTCAGTTTCCAGGGCTGTGACTCTGGGAAGGGTGGAGACAGCACAAGCAGAGAGCAAGACTATTGAAATGATAATGTCCTCCACCTGGGGGGTCTGTCTTCTCTAGGAGGAAAGAGGTGGAGCCCTTTCCATTCAGAACCAGACTCCAGAGCCTGGGGGAACACGGCCATACCTTTTCACACCAGTCAAGAATTATAGGCTGACAGGCATCACCTGCTGGGCAGAAAAGCACAGTGACCTGAGGCATCAAAGGGTGGAGCAATTTTCTAAGACACCTGCAGGGAAACCAGATACTGAATATTTCTTCCCTCTGGGACCTGAGCCTGTTCTGGTCTGGGAAAACCTGATTTGGATAACCAAGGAAACCATGCCTAGACAACAGAAAATTACAACCTACACTAAGAAAAACAAAGTTATGGCCCAGTCAAAGGAACAAACGTACACTTCAACTGAGATACAGGAATTTAAACAACTAATGCTAAATCAAATCAAAAAGTTTAGAGAAGATATTGCAAAAGAGATAGAGGCTGTAAAGGAAACACTGGGCATATATACGGCACAAATCAAAAGTTCAAAAAAACAACTAGTAGAATCTATGGAAATGAAAGGCACAACACAAGAGATGAAAGACACAATGGAAACATACAACAGCAGATCTCAAGAGGCAGAAGAAAACACTCAGGAACTGGAGAACAAAACACCTGAAAGCCTACATGCAAAGGAGCAGATGGAGAAAAGAATGAAAAAATATGAGCAACATCTCCGGGAACTCAAGGATGAAACAAAGTACAATAATGTACGTATCATTGGTGTCCCAGAAGGAGAAGAGAAGGGAAAGGGGGCAGAAGCAATAATAGAGGAAATAATTAATGAAAATTTCCCATCTTTTATGAAAGACATAAAATTACAGATCCAAGAAGTGCAGCGTACTCCAAACAGAAGAGATCTGAATAGGCCTAAGCCAAGACACTTAATAATCAGATTATCAAATGTCAAAGACAAAGAGAGAATCCTGAAAGCAGCAAGAGAAAAGTGATCCGTTACATACAAAGGAAGCTTAATAAGACTATGTGCGGATCTCTCAGCAGAAACCATGGAGGCAAGAAGGAAGTGGTGTGATATATTTAGGATACTGAAAGAGAAAAACCGCCAACCAAGAATCCTACATCCAGCAAAGCTGTCCTTCAAATATGAGGGAGAGCTCAAAATAATTTCTGACAAACAGACAATAAGAGACTTTGTGAACAAGACACCTGCCCTACAGGAAATACTAAAGGGAGCACTACAGGGTGATAGAAGACAGGAGTGCGTGGATTGGAACACAATTTTGGGAGATGGTAGCACAACAATGTAAGTACACTGAACAAAGGTAACTCTGAATACGGTTGAGAGAGGAAGGTGGAGAGCATGTGAGATACCACAAGAAAGGAGGAAAGATAAAGACTGGGACTGTGTAACTTGGTGAAATCTAGAGTATTCAACAATTGTGATAAAATGTACAAATATGTTCTTTTATGAGGGAGAACAAGCAAATGTCAACCTTGCAAGGTGTTAAAAATGGGGAGGCACTGGGGGAGGGATGCAATCAGCATAAACTAGAGACTGTAACTAATAGAATCATTGTATTATGCTTCCTTTAATGTAACAAAGGCGATATGCCAAGGTAAATGCAGATAAGAGAGGGGGATAGGGAGGCATGTTAGACACTTGACATTGGTGGTATTGTCTGATTCTTTATTCTACTTTGATTTAAGGTTATTTTTCCTTTTGCTGCTTCCTAGCTGTCATTTTTTTTCCTCTTTCTTTTGCCTCTCTACCTTCTTTGACTCTCCCTCCTGCCTTGTGGAAGAAATGTGGATGCCCTTATATAGATAGTGGTGGAGATGGTGAACACATAAATGTATGACCATGCAGAGAACCATCGATTATTTACTTGGGATGGAATGTATGGTGAGTGAACAAAACCATATTAAAAAAAAAAATGGGTTGATGACAAAACCTCGAGGGCAATATACTGAGTGAAATAATCCAGACACATAAGGACAATTATTGCAGGGTCTCACTGATAGGAATTAATTATAATATGTAAACTCATAGACATGAAATATAAGGTACCAAGATATAGGATGAGGCTTAAGAATGGGGAGTGGTTGCTTAGTATGAGCAGAATGTTCAATTAGGATGAACTTAAATGGTTGGAAATGAACAGGGGTGTTGGTCGCAAGATGTGAGAATAACTAACAGCGCTGAATGGTGTGTGAATGAGGTGGAAAGGGGAAGCTCAGAGTCATATATGTCACCAGAAGAAAGTTGGAGGTCAAAAGATGGGAATGTATAAAACTGAATCCTATGGTGGGCAATGTCCATGATCAGCTGTACAAATACTAGAAATCGCTTCCATGAACCAGAACAAATGCATGACAATACAATTAGAAGTTAATAATAGAGGGGCATATAGGGAAGAACTATATACCTATTACAAACTATGTACTACAGTTAGTAGTATTTCAACATTTTTTCATGAACAGTAACAAATGTACTGTATCAATACTACAAGTCAACAATTCAGGGGGGGTGGTTAGGAATAGGGGAGGATTCGAGTTTCCTTTTCTTTTTTTCTTTTTTCATCTTTCACTATATTTCTTGTCTGGAGTAATGAAAAGTTTCTAAAAATTGAACAAAAATTAAGTGTGATGGATGCACAGCTGTATGAGGGTACCCAGGGGCAAGTGATTGTACACTTTGGATCTTTGGACAATTGTATGGTATCTGAACAATCTCAATAAAAATGAAAAAAGAAAAAGAAAAAACTGGTGATACAGCTACTAGAGCTAATAAACAAATTTAGCAAAGTAGTGGGATACAAGATTAATGCACATAAGTCAGTAATGTTCCTATATGCTAGAAATGAACAAACTGAAGAGACACTCAAGAAAAAGATACCATTCTCAATAGCAACTAAAAAAATCAAGTACCTAGGAATAAACTTAACCAAAGATGTAAAAGACCTATACAGAGAAAACTACGTAACTCTACTAAAAGAAATAAAAGGGGACCTTAAAAGATGGGAAAATATTCCATGTTCATGGATGGGAAGGCTAAATGTCATTAAGATGTCAATTCTACCCAAACTCATCTACAGATTCAATACAATCCCAATCAAAATTCCAACAACCTACTTTGCAGACTTGGAAAAGCTAGTTATCAAATTTATTTGGAAAGGGAAGATGCCTCGAATTGCTAAAGACACTCTAAAATAGAAAAACCAAGTGGGAGGACTTACACTCCCTGACTTTGAAGCTTATTATAAAGCCACCGTTGTCAAAACAGCATGGTACTGGCACAAAGATAGACATATAGATCAATGGAATCGAATTGAGAATTCGGAGATAGACCCCCAGATCTATGGCCGACTGATCTTTGATAAGGCCCCCAAAGTCACTGAACTGGGTCATAATGGTCTTTTCAACAAACGGGGCTGGGAGAGTTGGATATCCATATCCAAAAGAATGAAAGAGTTCCCCTACCTTACACCCTACACAAAAATTAACTGAAAATGGACCAAAGATCTCAATATAAAAGAAAGTATCATAAGACTCCTAGAAGATAATGTAGGAAAACATCTTCAAGACCTTGTATTAGGCGGCCACTTCCTAGACTTTACACCCAAAGCACAAGCAACAAAAGAAAAAATAGATAAATGGAAACTCCTCAAGCTTAGAAGTTTCTGTACCTCAAAGGAATTTCTCAAAAAGGTAAAGAGGCAGCCAACTCAATGGGAAAAAATTTTTGGAAACCATGTATCTGACAAAAGACTGATATCTTGCATATATAAAGAAATCCTACAACTCAATGACAATAGTACAGACAGCCGAAGTATAAAATGGGCAAAAGAGATGAAAAGACAGTTCTCTGAAGAGGAAATACAAATGGCCAAGAAACACATGAAAAAATGTTCAGCTTCACTAGCTATTAGAGAGATGCAAATTAACACCACAATGAGATACCATCTCACACTGATTAGAATGGCTACCATTAAACAAACAGGAAACTACAAATGCTGGAGAGGATGTGGAGAAATTGGAACTCTTATTCATTGTTGGTGGGAGTGTATAATGGTTCAGCCACTCTGGAAGTCAGTCTGGCAGTTCTTTAGAAAACTAGATATAGAGTTACCATTCGACCCTGCGATTGCACTTCTCCGTATATACCTGGAAGATCGGAAAGCAGTGACACGAACAGATATCTGCACGCCAACGTTCATAGCAGCATTATTCACAATTGCCAAGGGATGGAAACAACCCAAATGTCCTTCAACAGATGAGTGGATAAATAAAATGTGGTATATACACACGATGGAATACTACATGGCAGTAAGAAGGAACGATCTCATGAAACATATGACAACATGGATGAACCTTGAAGACATAATGCTGAGCGAATAAGCCAGGCACAAAAAGAGAAATATTATATGCTACCACTAATGTGAACTTTGAAAAATGTAAAACAAATGGTTTATAATGTAGAATGTAGGGGAACTAGCAATAGAGAGCAATTAAGGAAGGGGGAACAATAATCCAAGAAGAACAGATAAGCTATCATGGGTAAATTTAACATTCTGGGAATGCCCAGGGATGACTATGGTCTGTTAATTTCTGATGGGTATAGTAGGAACAAGTTCACAGAAATGTTGCTATATTAGGTAACTTTCTTGGGGTAGAGTAGGAACATGCTGGAAGTAAAGTAGTTATCTTAGGTTAGTTGTCTTTTTCTTACTCCCTTGTTATGGTCTCTTTGAAATGTTCTTTAATTGCATTTTTTTTTAATTATTTTTTTTTATTTTTTTATTTTTCATACAGTTGTTTTAAAAAAAAAAAGTTAAAAAAAAAAAAAAAAAAGCAAGGGAAAACACTAGGTAGAGCCCCCTTGAGGAGCCTGTGGAGAATGCAGGGGTACTGGCCTACCCCACCTCCATGGTTGCTAACATGACCACAGACATAGGGGACTGGTGGTTTGATGGGTTGAGCCCTCTACCACAGGATTTACCCTTGGGAAGACTGTTGCTGCAAAGGAGAGGCTAAGCCTCCCTATTATTGTGGCTAAGAGCCTCCTCCCGAATGCCTCTTTGTTGCTCAGATGTGGCCCTCTCTCTCTACCTAAGCAACTTGAAAGATGAAATCACTGCCCTCCCCACTACATGGGATCAGACACCCAGGGGAGTGAATCTCCCTGGCAACATGGAATATGACTCCTGGGGAGGAATGTAGACCCGGCATCGTGGGATGGAGAACATCTTCTTGACCAAAAGGGGGATGTGAAAGGAAATGAAATAAGCTTCAGTGGCAGAGAGATTCCAAAAGGAGCCGAGAGGTCACTCTGGTGGGCACTCTTACGCACAATTTAGACAACCCTTTTTAGGTTCTAAAGAATTGGGGCAGCTGGTGGTAGATACCCGAAACTATCAAACTACAACCCAGAACCCATGAATCTCGAAGACAATTGTATAAAAATGTAGCTTATGAGGGGTGACAATGGGATTGGGAAAGCCATAAGAACCACACTCCCCTGTGTCTAGTTTATGGATGGATGAGTAGAAAAATAGGGGAAGGAAACAAACAAACAAACAAACAGACAAAGGTACCCAGTGTTCTTTTTTACTTTAATTGCTCTTTTTCACTTTAATTATTATTCTTGTTATTTTTGTGTGTGTGGTAATGAATGTGTCAGGGATTGATTTAGGTGATGAATGTACTACTATGTAATGGTACTGTGGACAATCGAATGTACGATTTGTTTTGTATGACTGCGTGGTATGTGAATATATCTCAATAAAATGAAGATTTAAAAAAAAAAAGTAACGATAAAAAGAAAAAAAAAAAAACGAAGTGGTAATCCGATGCCCTGAACATTTTAAGGGTCCCCAAAAGTTGGCGATGATTAATATATACGTATTTCATAAGACTCTGAGTCTTCTAAGCCTCAAAAAAAAAATAAAATAAAAAATACTGAAACTGTTCACAAAAGGTTCAAATGGACAGGTAATTAAAGTACCTATGGGTGTGGCTGTCTCCGGTTTTTGCATCAGGGTCCTTCTACTGAGTTTCAAGAATTAACACAATGTTGATATTTAAGGCTGTGGTACATGAATGCTAGACATTCAGTTGTTATGCTTAATTATTCATTCAATCCAACACATATTTGAAGGTCCAGTCTACACCCGTTTCTGTACTTGGTTGTGTTTGCATTCTACTTAGAACTACATGTATGTGTGTTTATATAATTTTTTTGATGACCTTATTTTAAAAAAGAAAAAAATAAAGAAGAAAGGGTGTTTTGCAAAAAATTGTTAAAACTTCTTCCCTGAGCCCATGTTCTGAAGTTTGATCCACCTGGTCCAATCCCAACCCCACCAATAACTAGTTGTGAGATTTGGGGCAAATTTCTTAACTCAACTGGTTGTAAGTGCTCACATCTAAAAGTTCCATGGGGTCAAAAACACAACCTGCTTTTTAGGTTTATAGTAAAGCTGAAAGGATTTACTCCATGGCTTGGCATGTGGTAAGGGTTCCATAAATTGTTAATTACATAATTATTAAGGAAAGGGACTAAAAAAAAGGAAACATCAAATTTATTAATGTCATTTCCATGATTACTGATGTCATACTGATGGTGTTTATGCATAAGATTAACACAGCAGGCCTAAGCTGTTATCCTTGAAAAGGCCTGCGTGCAAGGTTGGGCTCTGGCTGGTGTCTGGGAACTTGGATTTTTGGGACAGTTCCCACCATTAACTGAAAAGAGTGTCTCCCTGTGCCTAAACTGTTTGTACAAACAATATGGTTTACGCTGAACACCTGCTTTCTTTCTGGGTGCCTGGAATTTTTGTACATGCTAGGAGGAGGCTGCCTACTATAACTAGTCTCCAATGAAATCCTTGAGTGCTGACTCTCTAACAAGCTTCCCTGGTTGGCATTATTTTACACATGTGGTCACAACTCATTGCTGGGGGAATTGAGTGTGTCCTATGTCACTCCAGTGCAAGAGGACCCCAGGAAGCTTGTGCCTGGTTTCCCCAGGACTTCACTCCATGCTCCTTTTCCCTTTGCTGACACTGCGTGTTACCCTTTGGCTATAATAAATCATAACCATGAGTACAACTATATGCTGAGTCCTACTGACCCTGGGTGGTCTTGGGGACCTTCCAAGACAGTGCTGAACTAGTTGCCTGTGAAATGTATTTCTTTAGGGAAATACTGGCATCACAGCATCGTATTATTTAAAATCAATGAATGAACATCTCATTTTCATAAAAAACTCAGAAACATAAGATCTGAAAAAAAAATTTCTAAAGGGTAATGATCCTTCTCTAAAATTATAAAGATATTAGGAATCTTTCCAGCTCTATAAAAGTTAGCATTGGAAGTGGCAAGGCTCTCATTTACAATTTTTAGATCATCATACTTTAAAAATCCTCTGACTTTCCCCACACCATGTTCCCCCACAATGGACTAGCTTTCCTTCCCAGTATAAATGAGGCTAAGTTTGGTAATCACTCATAAATCTTGTATGTTTTGAGCATTAAATATAAATATATGATATTATAGAAGTTTCTGGTCTGATTGCATTAGCATCAGTTTTGAAACATGCTCATTCAACAAGAATTAATTGAATACTTTATACATGCCAGGCAGTCATGTAAAATTCTGGTTTAACTTGGACTCTGCCTTTTATTATGGTACCACAGAATGCAGCTGAAACGCTCTTGTTAGATAAGCCTCTCAAAACCAGTACGTTAATTTCTGTTGAAGACGATCAACAAAAGCATGCAGTTGGGCAGTGCTGTTGTGCTGGGCTATGTATCAAATGAACTAGTTAAGAGTATTGTTTTCCATCCTTTTGATGAAATGCAGATTTCCCATTAAAAAAGCAAATCCTTCATTCGGAAGATTTAATAGAATGGCACTTCTTTCCAGCCAGTTTAATTTAGAGCACTGAAAAAAAGGTTTTATGCAAGACTCTTCTCTAAGTCTAGGCCTAGAGCATTTTCATTTGAGGGTGAGCTGTACCCACTGGTATTTAAATCACACACCCTCAAGCATTTGTCCACGCAAAAGGAAGCAAGCACTTGTAGCTCTGCTGGTTTGTATAACAGCTCGTGAAGATAGCTGTTGCATTATTGCTGCAGCTGACAGCCCTTCTCTCTGGATGCTGACAGATTTCAGGGAAGGGCTGTGCCAAAACTCTTAGTATTTTCCTCTTCAATTCTCAAATTGAGATGGACCCATGTCCTCTTGCAGCCCCACCCTTTCTGTCCTTTGAAGTAATTTGTAAGCCTACAGTCTCTAACTGGCAAAAAATAATGCAGACAGATAGTAAACGCATCAGCTGCAAAAAGAAGCAATGTATTAAGTCAGATCAACATTTATCTACAGTTAGGAGTATTTTAACGTTCTTTCATCAGCAGTAGCAAATGAACAATACCAATACTATGAGTCAGTAATGGAGGAAGGGTGGTTAGGGGTATGGGAGGATTTAAGTTTCTACTTTTTGTTTTTTTTTTTTTTTCTGTTTTTATTTCTTTTCTGGAGTAAGGAAAACGTTCTAAAAATTCAAAAAAAATTAATTTTAGTGATGGATGCACAGCCATATGACGGTACTGTGCGCAATTAATTGTACACTTTGGATCTTTGGATAATTGTATGGAATGTGAACAATCTCAATTAAAAAAAAAATTATCTACAGAGCATCAGCACTGCCTAAACCCTGGATCAGGAATAACAAAAACCTGGTCCTTGTCTTCAAAGAGCACATAATCAGGGTATCTGGCTTAGACGAAACTTTTTGGTGTCAAGGAACAGAAGTCCACTTTGGTAGGCTTATGCAAAGCCAAGGATTTGTTTTGATCAAGCAGGAAAGCTGTTGGGTCTCAATGAAAGAATGAAGCCAAGACTGGGAGCCAACAGGAACTCTCCTTGTCTCTTGGAGGCCCCAAGTTTCTTATGGATGCTTCTTCTCTGAGTCTCTATTTCACTCTCACTCCCTGCTGACCAGGCTTGAGACCGGCTGAGACTGCTTGTTGTACCCCTGCTGTCATTCCTTCTTCTCTGAGAGTAGAGTTTTAGCTGGACACTTAGCTACTCAGCTAAAGGCTACACTGCCAAGTTGCCCTTCCTGTTTATTGTAGCTGTTTATTAGGCATACGATGCAATATGGACAGAAGTGATATGCACAGCTTCTGGGTTATGCTCTTAAATAGAAAAGAGGAAACCCTCCCTTTCGTCCCCCTCCCGGCTGCCTAGGTGTGGGTAAGGTGGCAAAGCTGACATCTTTGTCTTTGATCCAGAGATGGAAGCTGCAGATAGAGGATGGCAGAGCAACAAGGCTGACAGAACTCTGTGGTGCTACCATACTAGCCCTGAACTGCTTAGGTCTGGACATTAACATGAGAGATAAACGCAATTCTATCTTGTTTAAGCTGCTGGTAGATTTGGGTCTTTATTAAAGAAGTTAGAACCTGTAACCCAACTAATATACCTGCCTCCTCTACTTCTCTACATACAAGATGGAAAATGACGACTCTATAGCTTCTGAATTTATGTGACCTTACTTGAAGTGACCAACCAAGAATTTCAACTTCAAATATGCAGGAAAGAGAATTGATTGGTCCATCTTTGCTTTTTTTATACCCTTTTTCTAGTCAGCAAAACTAAGAGGGGAGAGTCAGATAATACAAACGTAGTTGCCAGGGTTTACCCTGTGGGTGGGGATGAAGTTAGGGGAACAGTTCTCTGAGGAGGGTCATCACCTTTACTGACTCTGCATTTGTACTGAGACCAATTCCTAGAGGCATTTGTGTTTTATTTGGGAAATGAAGTAATGTATGATATGTAAAAGCAAAGTATATGCATTAAGTGGATTAGTAAATGAAAAGGAAATCTCAGAAATTGGAAAAACAACCAACATCTCTCTCCCAATTAATAAAGGTCTCCCATGGATGTGAGGGTGGACTGGCTAGCTAGTGGGTGACCTCATCCTCCCGCACAGATCGTCCAAGGCTGCTTGTTCTCTCAAAGAGGATGGCAGTTCCAAATAAAAAGATCTTTAGTCCCCAGTATTCGTGGAACGGTGTCTGCTAGACCCTCATGTCAGACATAATTAATATGCTTCTCTGAGATCTGTTTGGTAGTAGGAGAGAGTTTTGATAAAAGGAAGGGATGTCAGATTGAATATTGGCCCTTTTGGCATATTGGTGGAGTCACCCCTCATAATTGAGATAGTATTAGTAAGGAACGCTTTTCTTGCTGAGGGCAACATATTATTTGCTCTCATCATCTTCTCCCTTCCCCTATTCTCCCTTGTGGCCAGTGACAAGCAATAGAGTGGAATAGTTCAGAGCATGAACTCTGGAGTCACACTGCCAGGATTCTCAAGCTCTACTAAGGGACCCAGTTGGGTCACTTTTCCCCTCTCAGTCATAATATCTTCATCTTACCTGTAAAAGGGATACAATGGTAGTACTCACCTCACAGGGTTATGTGAGGGCTAAATGAGGTGATATATGGTGCCTGGCACAGAATAAGTGCTACATGAGTGTTAGCTATCATTATTAATCAAGCCTTCAGTGATCATTATTATTCTTCCATTAAACAAATGCTGATTGAGCTCCTGCTTAGTGCCAGGGGTAAGGGATACAGTTGTTAAAGACTTAGTCTTTTTTTTTTTTTTTTTTTTTTTTAAATCATCATTTTATTGAGATATATTCACATACCACGCAGTCATACAAAACAAATTGTACTTTCGATTGTTTACAGTACCATTACATAGTTGTACATTCATCACCTAAATCAATCCCTGACACCTTCATTAGCACACACACAAAAATAACAAGAATAATAATTAGAGTGAAAAAGAGCAATTGAAGTAAAAAAGAACACTGGGTACCTTTGTCTGTTTGTTTCCTTCCCCTACTTTTCTACACATCGATCCATAAACTAGACAAAGTGGTGTTTGGTCCTTATGGCTTTCCCAATCCCATTGTCACCCCTCATAAGCTACATTTTTATACAACTGTCTTCGAGATTCATGGGTTCTGGGTTGTAGTTTGATAGTTTCAGGTATCCACCACCAGCTACCCCAATTCTTTAGAACCTAAAAAGGGTTGTCTAAAGTGTGCATAAGAGTGCCCACCAGAGTGACCTCTCGGCTCCTTTTGGAATCTCTCTGCCACTGAAGCTTATTTCATTTCCTTTCACATCCCCCTTTTGGTCAAGAAGATGTTCTCCGTCCCACGGTGCCAGGTCTACATTCCTCCCTGGGAGTCATATTCCACGTTGCCAGGGAGATTCACTTCCCTGGGTGTCTGATCCCACGTAGGGGGGAGGGCAGTGATTTCACCTTTCAAGTTGGCTTAGCCAGAGAGAGAGGGCCACATCTGAGCAACAAAGAGGCATTCAGGAAGAGACTCTTAGGCACAAATACAGGGAGGCCTAGCCTCTCCTTTGCAGCAACCGTCTTCCCAAGGGTAAAACTTATGGTAGAGGGCTCAACCCATCAAACCACCAGTCCCCTATGTCTGTGGTCATGTTAGCAACCATGGAGGTGGGGTAGGCGAACACCCCTGCATTCTCCACAGGCTCCTCAAGGGGGCACTACATCTTTTTTTTTTTTTTTTTCCCCTTGTTTGTCTTTTTTCTTTTTTTTTTTTTTTTTTTAACTTTCCCTTCTTTTTTCAAATCACCTGTATGAAAAAAAAAAGTTAAAAAGAAAACAAACATACAATAAAAGAGCATTTCAAAGAGACCATAGCAAGGGAGTAAGAAAAAGACAACTAACCTAAGATAACTGCTTAACTTCCAACATGTTCCTACTTTACCCCAAGAAAGTTACATAATATAGCAACATTTCAGTGAACTTGTTCCTACTACAACCATCAGAAATTAACAGACCATAGTCATTTCTGGGCATCCCCAGAACGTTAAATAGCTTATCTGTTCTTCCTGGATTATTGTTCCCCCTTCCTTAATTGCTCTCTACTGCTAGCTCCCCTACATTCTACATTATAAACCATTCGTTTTACATTTTTCAAAGTTCACATTAGTGGTAGCATATAATATTTCTCTTTTTGTGCCTGGCTTATTTCGCTCAGCATTATGTCTTCAAGGTTCATCCATGTTGTCATATGTTTCACCAGATCGTTCCTTCTTACTGCCGCGTAGTATTCCATCGTGTGTATATACCACATTTTATTTATCCACTCATCTGTTGAAGGACATTTGGGTTGTTTCCATCTCTTGGCAATTGTGAATAATGCTGCTATGAACATTGGCGTGCAGATATCTGTTCGTGTCACTGCTTTCCGATCTTCCGGGTATATACCGAGGAGTGCAATCGCTGGATCGAATGGTAGCTCTATATCTAGTTTTCTAAGGAACTGCCAGACTGACTTCCAGAGTGGCTGAACCATTATACAGTCCCACCAACAATGAATAAGAGTTCCAATTTCTCCACATCCCCTCCAGCATTTGTAGTTTCCTGTTTGTTTAATGGCAGCCATTCTAACCGGTGTTAGATGGTATCTCATTGTGGTCTTAATTTGCATCTCTCTAATAGCTAGTGAAGCTGAACATTTTTTCATGTGTTTCTTGGTCATTTGTATTTCCTCTTCAGAGAACTGTCTTTTCATATCTTTTGCCCATTTTATAATTGGGCTGTCTGTACTATTGTCATTGAGTTGTAGGATTTCTTTGTATATGCAAGATATCAGTCTTTTGTCAGATACATGGTTTCCAAAAATTTTTTCCCATTGAGTTGGCTGCCTCTTTACCTTTTTGAGAAATTCCTTTGAGGTGCAGAAACTTCTAAGCTTGAGGAGTTCCCATTTATCTATTTTCTCTTTTGTTGCTTGTGCTTTGGGTGTAAAGTCTAGGAAGTGGCCTCCTAATACAAGGTCTTGAAGATGTTTTCCTACATTATCTTCTAGGAGTTTTATGGTACTTTCTTTTATATTGAGATCTTTGGTCCATTTTGAGTTAATTTTTGTGTAGGGGGTGAGGTAGGGGTCCTCTTTCATTCTTTTGGATATGGATATCCAACTCTCCCAGCCCCATTTGTTGAAAAGACCATTATGGCTCAGTTCGGTGACTTTGGGGGCCTTATCAAAGATCAGTCGGCCATAGATCTGAGGGTCTATCTCTGAATTCTCAATTCGATTCCATTGATCTATATGTCTATCTTTGTGCCAGTACCATGCTGTCTTGGCAACTGTGGCTTTATAATAAGCTTCAAAGTCAGGGAGTGTAAGTCCTCCCACTTCGTTTTTCTTTTTTAGAGTGTCTTTAGCAATTCGAGGCATCTTCCCTTTCCAAGTAAATTTGATAACTAGCTTTTCCAAGTCTGCAAAGTAGGTTGTTGGAATTTTGATTGGGATTGCATTGAATCTGTAGATGAGTTTGGGTAGAATTGACATCTTAATGACATTTAGCCTTCCTATCCATGAACATGGAATATTTTTCCATCTTTTAAGGTCCCCTTCTATTTCTTTTAGTAGAGTTATGTAGTTTTCTTTGTATAGGTCTTTTACATCTTTGGTTAAGTTTATTCCTAGGTACTTGATTTTTTTAGTTGCTATTGAAAATGGTATCTTTTTCTTGAGTGTCTCTTCAGTTTGTTCATTTCTAGCATATAGAAACATTACTGACTTATGTGCATTAATCTTGTATCCCGCTACTTTGCTAAATTTGTTTATTAGCTCTAGTAGGTGTATCGTTGATTTCTCAGGGTTTTCTAGATATAAGATCATATCATCTGCAAACAATGACAGTTTTACTTCTTCTTTTCCAATTTGGATGCCTTTTATTTCTTTGTCTTGCCGGATTGCCCTGGCTAGCACTTCCAGCACAATGTTGAATAACAGTGGTGACAGCGGGCATCCTTGTCTTGTTCCTGATCTTAGAGGGAAGGCTTTCAGTCTCTCACCATTGAGTACTATGCTGGCTGTGGGTTTTTCATATATGCTCTTTATCATGTTGAGGAAGTTTCCTTCAATTCCTACCTTTTGAAGTTTTTATCAAAAAGGGATGTTGGATTTTGTCAAATGCTTTTTCAGCATCTATTGAGATGATCAATTGATTTTTCCCTTTCGAGTTTTTAATGTGTTGTAATACATTGATTGTTTTTCTGATGTTGAACCATCCTTGCATGCCTGGAATGAACCCCACTTGGTCATGGTGTATGATTTTTTTAATGTGTCTTTGGATTCGATTTGCAAGTATTTTGTTGAGGATTTTTGCATCTATATTCATTAGGGAGATTGGCCGGTAGTTTTCCTTTTTTGTAGCATCTTTGCCTGGTTTTGGTATTAGATTGATGTTAGCTTCATAAAATGAGTTAGGTAGTGTTCCATTTTTTTCAATGTTTTGAAAGAGTTTGAGTAAGATTGGTGTCAGTTCTTTCTGGAAAGTTTGGTAGAATTCCCCTGTGAAGCCATCTGGCCCTGGGCATTTATTTGTGGGAAGATTTTTGATGACTGATTGGATCTCTTTGCTTGTGATGGGTTGGTTGAGGTCTTCTATTTCTTCTCTGGTCAGTCTAGGTTGTTCATATGTTTCCAGGAAATTGTCCATTACTTCTACATTATCCAGTTTGTTGCCATACAGTTGTTCATAATATCCTCTTATAATTTTTTTAATTTCTTCAGGATCTGCAGTTATGTCACCTTTTTCATTCATTATTTTGTTTATATGGGTCTTCTCTCTTTTTGATTTTGTCAGTCTAGCTAGGGGCTTGTCAATCTTGTTGATCTTCTCAAAGAACCAACTTTTGGTGATATTTATCCTTTCTATTGTTTTTTTGTTCCTATGTCATTTATTTCTGCTTTAATCCTTGTTATTTCTTTTCTTCTACTTGGTTTAGGATTGGTTTGCTGTTCATTTTCTAGCTTCTTCAGTTGATCCATTAGTTCTTTGATTTTGGCTCTTTCTTCCTTTTTAATATATGCGTTTAGTGCTATAAATTTCCCCCTTAGCACTGCTTTTGCTGCATCCCATAGGTTTTGGTATGTTGTGTTCTCATTTTCATTCGTCTCTATATATTTAGCAATTTCTCTTGCTATTTCTTCTTTAACCCACAGATTGTTTAGGAGTGTGTTGTTTAACCTCCAGGTATTTGTGAATTTTCTAAGTCTCTGATGGTTATTGACTTCTAATTGTATTCCATTGTGGTCAGAGAATGTGCTTTGAATGATTTCAATCTTTTTAAATTTATTGAGGCTTGTTTTATGTCCCAGCATATGATCTATTCTGGAGAAAGTTCCGTGAGCACTAGAAAAGTATGTGTATCCTGGTGATTTGGGATGTAATGTCCTGTAGATGTCTGTTAAATCTAATTCATTTATCAGATTGTTTAGGTTTTCAATTTCCTTATTGGTCTTCTGTCTGGTTGATCTATCTATAGGAGAGAGTGATGTGTTGAAGTCTCCCACAATTATTGTGGAAACATCAATTGCTTCCTTTAGTTTTGCCAATGTTTCTCTCATGTATTTTGTGGCACCTTGATTGGGTGCATAGACATTTACGATTGTTATTTCTTCTTGCTGAATTGCCCCTTTTATTAGTATGTAGTGGCCTTCTTTGTCTCTCAAAACATCCCTGCATTTGAAGTCTATTTTATCTGAGATTAATATTGCTACACCTGCTTTCTTTTGGCTGTAGCTTGCATGAAATATTTTTTTCCATCCTTTCACTTTCAATTTCTTTGTGTCCCTGTGTCTAAGATGAGTCTCTTGTATGCAACATATTGATGGTTCATTTTTTTTGATCCATTCTGCGAATCTATATCTTTTAATTGGGGAGTTTAATCCATTTACATTCAACGTTAAAACCGTGAAGGCATTTCTTGAATCGGCCATCTTATCCTTTGGATTATGTTTGCCATATTTTTCCCTCTCTCTATTAATATCCTTTATTGTACCCATACCGAATCTCTTTAGTACTGAACCTTTCTCCAAGTCTCTCTGTCCTGTCTTTGTTTCTCTGTCTGTAGGGCTCCCTTTAGTATCTCCAGTAGGGCAGGTCTCTTGTTAGCAAATTCTCTCAGCATTTCTTTGTCTGTGAAAAATTTAAGCTCTCCCTCAAATTTGAAGGAGAGCTTTGCTGGATAAAGTATTCTTGGCTGGAAATTCCTCTCTCTCAGAATTTTAAATATATCGTGCCATTGCCTTCTCGCCTCCATGGTGGCTGCTGAGTAGTCACTACTTAGTCTTATGCTGTTTCCTTTGTATGTGGTGAATTGCTTTTCTCTTGCTGCTTTCAGAACTTGCTCCTTCTCTTCTATGTTTGACAGTGTGATCAGTATATGTCTTGGAGTGGGTTTTTTTGGATTTATTCTATTTGGAGTTCGCTGAGCATTTATGATTTGTGTATTTATGTTGTTTAGAAGATTTGGGAAGTTTTCCCCAACAATTTCTTTGAATACTCTTCCTAGACCTTTACCCTTTTCTTCCCCTTCTGGGACACCAATGAGTCTTATATTCGGACGCTTCATATTATCTATCATATCCCTGAGGTCCATTTTGAGTTTTTCAATTTTTTTCCCCATTCTTTCTTTTATGCTTTCATTTTCCATTCTGTCATCTTCCAGGTCACTGATTCGTTGTTCAACTTCCTCTAGTCTTGTACTATGAGTGTCCAGAATCTTTTTAATTTGGTCAACAGTTTCTTTAATTTCCATAAGATCATCCATTTTTTTATTTAGTCTTGCAATGTCTTCTTTATGCTCTTCTAGGGTCTTCTTGATTTCCTTCATATCCCGTACTAGGGTCTCATTGTTCATCTTTAGTTCTTTGAGTAGCTGCTCTAGGTGTGTCTCTTCTGGTCTTTTGATTTGGGTGCTTGGGCTTGGGTTATCCATATCGTCTGGTTTTTTCATATGCTTTATAATTTTCTGTTGTTTTTGGCCTCGTGGCATTTGCTGTCCTTGATAGGGTTCTTTTAGGGTTTGTAGACCAGTTGAAGTCCTTATCTCTAATTTATCAGATCTACAGCTTCGTGGAGTACACTTTCTCTAACTAACCAGCAGGTGGCGTCCACGAGCCACCTGTTCTCCACAAGCCAGATCTCCCCTACTTAGCCTTTTTGGTGAGTGGGGGAGTGAGTCTTGTGGGGCCCAATTGGTGTCCCAAGCTTGCGTGTGTAGTTGGTGTTGCCTGCCCTGTATGTGGGGCGTGTTTCTGGGCAGTCGCGGAGGGGGGGTGGCCCTAACAATCAAATCTCCCTGATGATCCTAGAGTTTTAAAGCTACTGCAATAGTCTAATCCTTCAGTTCAGTCCTGCCACAGTTTGTCTCTGCCACTGACCCACAAGTCTTTGGTATTGGCGTATGGCTCCTGAGACTTGCAAGTGGGCCCCTCTTCCAGGCTGTGCACCCCGGGTCCTCTGTTGAGGGATGACTGTGCTATGTCACAGGTGAGTGCCGTCCCCCCAGGGCAGTTCTGGGCTGCTGGGCTGTGTTGGGAGGCTCCCAGTCTGCTCAAATGATGGCTGAATGGGGCTCTGTTAATTCACACTGCTCCCCCTTCCCAGCTCTGGGACATTCAGCTGAGGTTGCAGGGAAGGCTAATGTCCACGCCCAGTTTTGTGGTGTGTGCCTGTTATTTGAAGCACTTCCGTCACACTGGGTTGTCTGGGGCAGCTCTGGGCTATGGGGCTGGCGATGGGCAGGAGTGTTTCCTGTCCACCAGGATGGTAGCTGTGAGCGGACACCCCCCTTTTCTTGGGAAGTTGTGTTGTTTAGTGAATTTTCTCAGCCACTGGATTATTGCCTTTTGTCTCAGAGCTCTCTTATTTCTGCTCTTGACTTGACGTGCCCAAATTTCAATTCTTTGAAGCTTTCTGTATTGAGCTTCTTAGAGTAATTGTTTTAGAAAAAGCAAAAAGGATTTAAAAAAAAACAAAAAAAAAACAAAAAAAAACGGCCCTCCTCAGAGATCTAATGGGTTATTGAAATGCTAATAGACAAAGCAACCAGGGCCATTAAGGAAAGGTGCCCTGGGCAGAGAGATCAGCCTTGCTTCGGGATTTGCATATGCGCCTCAAGGCCTGATCTCCGCCCTTCCCCTTTCTGTGTTCACCAGAACTCCAAAAATCCTCTGCTTTTACTTTGGAGCTTCTCGTGTTGTTTTCCTTCTATGCCCGTCTCCTCTCTGCTGGGCTGGCTGCTCTCAGAGTCTCTGGTGTCTGGCCTCAGTCTATCTATGGTTGGAGTTTGAATCAGTAGAATGAGTTTCCGATGAGAGCAGCCACTGCAATTCTCCCTTCTCCTTCCTGGAGCTGACAGCCCCTCCTCCCCCGGGACTGAGCCTGGCAGGGAGGGGCGCGGGTCCCCTGGCCGCAAAAACTTACAGATTTCGCTGATCTCAGCAGTTCCACGTTTTCATGAGTGTTGTATGAAGTATGCCCAAAGACAGATTGCTCTGTGGTGTCCAGTCCACGCAGTTCCTGGCTTTTTACCTACTTTCCTGGAGGAGTAACTAAAACATACAGCTCACCAGTCTGCCATCTTGCCCCGCCTCCAAAGACTTAGTCTTTAAATTGAAGGAGCATAGTCTTGTGGTGTTCTACTTTGCTAAAGCTGCCAAAATGCAAAATACCAGGAATGGATTGGCTTTTACAATGGGGGTTTATTAATTCACAAAGTACAGTTCTAAGGCCATGAAAATGTCCAAATTAAGGCATCAAGAGGTAGATACCTTTTCTGAGGAAAAGGCCAATGGCGTCTGGAACACTCTGTCAGCTGGGAAGGCATGTGACTGGCATCTGCTGGTCCTTTGCTCCCTGGTTGCATTGCTTTCAGCTTCTAATTACAGTGGCTTTCTCCTTAAACATCTGTAGGTTCTCACTTAGCTTCTCTGGGGCAAACTCTGGGCTTCATCTCTGTTCTAGTTTGCCAATGCTGCCAGAATACAAAACACCAGAAATGGATTGACTTTTATAAAAAGGGGTTTATTTGGTTACAGTCATAAGGCTATAAAGTGTCCAAGTTAATGCATCAATGATCAGGTACCTTCACTGGAAGATGGCCAATGGTGTCCAGAAAAGCTCTGTTAGCTGGGAAGGCACGTGGCTGGTGTCTGCTCCAGAGTTCTGGTTTCAAAATGGCTTTCTCCCAGGACATTCCTCTCTAGGCAGAATCTCCTTTTCAAAATGTCACTCTCAGTTGCTCTTGGGGCATTTATCTTCTCTTAGCTTCTCAGGAGCAAAAGACTGCTTTCAATGGTCATCTCCAAAATGTTTCTGTAAACTGCAGCTCCTCCCTCAGCTCCTGTGCTTTCTTCAAACTGTCCCTCTTGGCTATAGCAAGCTCGCTCCTTCTGTCTGAGTTTATATAATGCTCTAGTAAACTAATCAAGGCCCACGCTGAATGGGCAGGGCCACACCTCCGTGGAAATTATCTAATCTGAGTTATCACGTACAGTTGGGTGGGTTGCATCTCCAAGGAAACACTCAATCAAACAACTACAATCTAATCAACACTAAGTGACTGCCCACACAAGATTGCATCAAAGATAATGGTGTTTGGGGGGACATGATACATTCAAACCGGTACAATCTCTTAACTTAGCATCTCCAAACAGCTGGCTTTGTGTCAGTTCTCAGCTCTCTCTCTCTCCCTGAGCTCTGTTAAGAACTCCAGTAAACTATTACGACCCACTGTGAATGGGCAGAGCCACATCTCCACAGAAATAATCTAATCAAAATGTCCTGCCCACATTTTGGTGGGTCACATCTCCATGGAAACAATCTAATCAAAAGATCCCACCCACAATAGGTCTGCACCCACAAGAGTAGATTAAAAGAGCTCAGTCTTTTTATGGGGTACATATAGATTCAAACTAGCACAAGTGGAAAGAGAGGCTAGACAATTATGATATAGGGTGATGTGATAAGTTCTATGAGAGAGATTAAAGACTGAAAATCATGAGAACCCAGAGGAACGTACTTAGCCAGACTGGGAGGAGCAGGGTAGGCTTCCAGGAGGAGGTGACGGATAAGCTCAGTGAGAGAGAACCAGGTAAAGCAGAAGAGGACCACGCCAGAAAAGGCTTTCAGGACACAGCTGTTTTACTGAATTCCTAAAAGCAGGCCATTGACTAGAACACAGAATATGAAGGTGGAATATACAAGGCCCATAGCCCATGTGCCAATCACCGTGACACATTGTTTATGAAGAGGCTTGTAAACTCTGAGATGTTTGGAGTTCATCCTGGAAGGACAGGTGAGTCCCCCAATAGCAGGGACAAGGCTAGATGTGCTGCTCTCCTAGGGCATACACATTTTTTAGTTAAATAAAAGATGTGTGAACAAACATCTAGCCTTTTCCTAGTGGAAATAACCAAACCTAAACAGAGGAAGCCGTGACTCTCAAGGTAGAGACTTTGTCTTACTTGCTGCTCTCTCCCCAGAGTCTAGGACAGGACCTGGCACCCAGCAGACACTCAATAGATATTTGTTGGATGAGTGGATGAATTTGAATGAAAAGATTTGTGTTGGCATCATTTGACAACCTTCATTCATCCTTTGTGGGTGATGCAAACTAGAATATTACATTTGAGGAGCCAACAAATTATATATTAACCAGCCTTTTGGTTGGTTATATAAATGATTCAGCAGTCCTCAGGAGGTAACACTGTTATTTTAACTCAAGAATAATAAATAGGCACCTGCTTTATACACAGAACTCAGCTAGGAACCAGTAAGAGAATATGGGACAGATAGAAAACACAAGCTCTATCCCATGGATTTAAGATGTAAAGGAAAGATGGGAATAATGTGCATGAAAGAAGAGTGATCATTATCAAGTCTAATTGTGTGATAATGACTAATGGTGGTTGAATGCATACATTCCAAGATGAGAAAACATGAATAAATAGACTGTAAAACAAATAATAAAGGGTTAGTTTTAGAAAGCAAATACAATTTCATCTTGGGAGCGTAAGCTTAGGAGTAATAATATTAAACATTTACATCACATGCCATGGTATAAGGTAAGCAATATTAATATCCTCATATTACAAATGAGACAACTAAAGCACACAAAGATAGGGTCAGTAATCTGCTGTGAGATCATATATTTAGATGGCTTCAAACTCAGGCAGACTCCAGAGTCTGCTGTTAACCTCTATCCCGTACTGCCTAGTTTAAAACTTTCATTAAGAAGCTGTTCAAGAAAAGATGTCAAGGGGAAACAAATGAGATTTATGAAACTACTTTCAAAATACTACATTTTCTGAAAATAATTTAATTCAGTAGCTAGGTTTCTTGAAGATTCCCTCCCCCCCACACACACCACCTTCCCCCACCATTACTTCTGGCAAGACAGTAGTAAAACCAAGCAATTCATAGGCAAATTTTAACAGCTGAAATGGAATTATTTCGGGTTTTTTTTGTTCCTGTTTTTTGCAATCAGAATAATGCCTATAAATCACACCCTATACCCTCTTCAAGCTGAGAGCTGAAAGTAAAAGCCCTCTCATTGTTTTACAAAGCACAGTTTCTTTCTTTTTGAAAAAAACTTTTAGGTGGGGTCAAAATATTTTTTAATCCATGATCATGATCCAAGCAATTTAAAATGCAATGTTGGAGAAAGAAATGGAAAACTAGTACAGTGGCCAATTCTAAACACACAAAAAGGAGTGGAAAAATTCTTTCCTATTATGTTGACCACGTTCCTCCCCCAAATAATAAGGTTCTCAGTTGAACAAGCATTGTAATATAATCGGTGCTTATTTATCTAGAATGGTTAGACATTGAAGCCGCCTACTTAATTTTATTTTCTGGAGGATCTATCAGATTCATCACTCAAGAATTTCTATTTTTAAATCACTTCAATACTTAACTAATCTGAACTTATTTTAATATCTCCTTAGTTCAGCAAATAAGTACAGAAGGATTGTTCAGGAACTCAGATTATCCTTGTTGCTCCTTTAAGGCCAAACTCCTCACAGCCTTCAAAATCCTGCTGGATCTGTTCTCTGCCTACCTCCCACACTTCATCCTTCTCTTCTTTGCTCAAGGCCTCCAGCCACTTCTCTCTTCTTCTTGACTCCACCAAGTTCACCCTCCCAATATATTTGCCTCGACAACTTCTTGTGCCAGGAATGCATTTTCTCTGTATCTTTTCGACATTCAGATCTCTACTTGTGTATCAGCTCCTCTGAACTGCCTTCCCAGACCAGGATGCTCCTCAGTACAAATTTGCTTGTTGTGGTCTGTGCTCCATCCCCCACTCGATTGAAAACTCCTTTAGAAAGGGATCTTAACTGCCTCATTTACTATTCTATTCCCAGGGCCTAGAACAGTCTCCAGCATGGCACTCAAAAAATAGTTAACGAAAGAATTGAATGAAGAGAAACGGACCAAACGACACACCCTCAAGGATGCTTAAGTAAAGTACATTATTTTTACCTTGTCATTTTTCATTCGTTTATTAGATAAATATTTATTGAATGGCTACTGTGTATAAAGTGTGGAAGATGCAATGTTAAATGGTTCCTGCCTTCCTAGAGTTTATAATCTGATGTGAATTAAAAAAAAAAAAATCAAGTAGTTGAGTTTTCTGTCTACTACATTAGTGTTTTTAATACTATTGAACAAAACGCCTATTTTCCAAGAGTCTTCATTGCCAAAAAGTTATTTTAAGAAACAGGTGCTAAGCAACTTTCAGCATAATCTGGAAATCTTTATCAGAAGAGTGGTGTTTGCAGAAGGTTAGACCTTTAAGAAAATGATTCCTGTAGTTTCAAGCAGTGAAAAGGAATTGCATTTCAATGGGGGAACTCTGGCCTTTACATTTCAGAGTAAACAAGTTTACAGAGGAATTAAGCAGCATTAGTATTTTGATACCATCTTAAATTAGCTGAGGTTTTTGATGAGCAAAAAAGAAGATTGGAATGTGACACTGGAAAGGGAATAAACGATTGCTTAGCTGAGATTCTTGCTAGCCCTACTCCTTACAAACAAAGCATTTGCTTTTAAACTATATTCTTACCAAAATCAAGAATACAAATTATTATAAAGAGGTGAAAATTAATCCACTATATTTGATAAAGATGAAAGGCAGTGGGACTCTGAATCTTTTTGATCTTCTTTCCCTTTGAGAATCAGTGAAAACCGTGGGGTCTTCTCCCCGCAAAAATGTACATGAGCACATATACACACACAAAATAATTGCATAAAAGTCTTGCAAAATTTAGAATTCCAGGCAAGATAACCCTGGTCAGGTCTGCTCTCCCCCTTCCTAAACTCCCTCTCTAGACTGCCAGGTTCTATGGCAGCTGACTGAGAAAGGAGTTTTATTTTAAAAACTAAACCTCAAAGGTCAGCAATTTTTCTGATGCTGAATGATGACAGATAATTACTGAGGTATTACCAATAGCTTCAAGTAGGAGTCAGGCAAGATAAAATACTGAGAATGAATATGGGAAGGAGAAGAGGGAGGAAAAAGAAAAGGAGAAAGAGCCCTAGAGGCAGAGGCAGGAGGGAGGTGGCCTTGCCCCCCTTCCAGATGACTAGAAGAAGTCTGTCACTCCCTCAGCTCTTGCTTGCCTCATTGACTCCAACAATCCTCTCCTGCTCTCCTGCCTCCTTCCTTTTGAAACCCTATGGATGGTCTCAACCCAGCTGCCTACTTACTAAGGACTGCCCCTCCTTCTCGGCTTCCTTCACTGTCGGTGGGTATTCTGGATCTGCTGCCTCCATTTTTTCACCAACTGTTCCCTTCCTTAACCTATCATTTGATTTCTTCTGGACCTGTGGTCTTGAGGGTTCTCAAGAAGAAGTACTATACTGAAAGGTAAAATAGTCCTTTCTCTGTCTTCATTTGCTTGGTATGAGGACTCACCTTTTCCCTTGAAACTCTCTTTCCCCTTGTTTTCCAGGGAAAAGAGAGTTTTATTTATTGATTTCCTTTGCACTGCTTAATGGTTTCACTTGCTCCAGCTCTTGTTCTTTTTCTCCAAATCTGAGCAGTGCCCGAGTTTAACCTTCTCTTTTCTGTTCTCTTTACACTCCCTCTCAGAGGGAACTAGAGATTATAATGACATAGTATAGTGTGGTAAGAAAAGCATGGATTTCAGAAGCAGACAAAAGCCTGAATTCCAGTTCTGGTGTCACTGCTCTGTGACTTGGAACACGTCGCCAACCTGAGTCTCACTGCCTTCCATCTGAAGAAAAAAAAAGATGAGGACAGTACTTCCTTAAAATTGGTGTGAGAATTAAAATGACTTGAGATTTTAAAAATACCTGATAGAAAGTTTTTCATATTCTCATTTAACACACATCTGTTGATCATCTACCAGACTCACTGCCACACTCAGTGTAAGGTGCTGAGGAGTGAAGCAATGAGTAATTCACTGTTTTCTCTCCTGAATCTGCTCACAGTCTTCTTATAAAAAAAATAAGTTACTATACACTGTGTGAAGTGCAACAATTATAAACATTTACAAAATAAAAAGGACCAGAAGAAAAAGAAGTAAATAAATCTACTGGAGGTTTATGAGTCCAGAAAGGCTTCTTGGAAAAGTTGGTATTTGAGGTGGACTTTGAAGGATAAATGATAACAAACAGAAGCAGAGAAAACAAAATCTTGTATAGAGGCTCCTAAATTTGAAACGTCACAGACTATTCAGGGCTGTTTCTAGAATTAAAGTGAAAGGTTAGAAGTGACAGAAGAGAATGGAGAGGTAGGGAGAGGTCAGATAATACTATAGTAATAATAATGATAATAGCAGCCAATTATTGAGTGATTACCCTGCGCCAGGCACTGCCACATAATTAAACAGTTTGCATACATCATCTCTTAACATTCTCATTATGAGAACACTGTGATCTGAAGAGCTTGGGCTTGGCCCTGTGGCCAAAATAGGGACTAAGAATTATAAGTAAGGAGGATCATGATCACATGTATTTAGGAAAATTATTCAGGCATCAGTTTTGAAGATGAATCAGGGAGGGGAAGGCTAGGGGCAGGATGCCATTCCATTCAATGACCTAGTGCCTAATTAGCTGTGAGGGAAGGGGGAAGTGGGCATCTGGCTGGACAACTGCCATACAGGGTAGATTCAGATTTTGGGGGCCTGAAGCTTACACCAGTTTAAGGGTCCTCCTCAAAGAAAAAGAATGAGTAAATATAGTACAATGTGCAACACAAACAGTGAACCTTAAAGTAAACTATGGGCTATAGTTAATAGTATGCTTATAATAATATTGTTTCCTCAATTGTAACAAAGTTGCCTCAGTAACACAAAATATCAGTTCTAAAAAAATCTGGCTTTGTATGGGGAGGAGGTATATGGGAATTCTGCATGATTTTTATGTAAACCTACAGATGCTCTAATAAAAAAAGAGATGATACACGCTGATGTTCATAGCTGCATTATTCACAATTGCCAAAAGATGGAAGTCAACTCACATGTCCATCAACAAATGACTGGATAAACAAAATGTAATATATACATGTAATGGAAGATTATTCAGACATAAAACGGAATGAAGTTCTGATGCATGCGACAACGTGGATGAGCCTTGAAGAAATCATGCTGAGTGAAATAAGCCAGACACGAAAGGACAAATATTGTATGATCTCACTTATATGAAATAATTAGACTATGCAAATTCATAGAGTCAGAAACTAGAATACAGGTTACCAGAGGCTGGGGTAGAGGTACGGAACGGGGAGTTAATACTTAATTGGTATAGAGTTTCTGTTTGGGTGATGGAAAAGTTTTGGTAATGGATGGTGGTAATGGTAGCATAACATTGTGAATGTAATTAACAGCACTGAATTGTATATTTGCAAGTTGCTAAAAGGAGAAATTTTAGGCTGCATATACATTACCAGAATAAAAAGTTTTAAAAATCTAGAATGTACAATATAAACAGTGAACCCTAATGTAAACTATGGATTTCTGCTGATAGTGTAATTCAAAAATTTTTTTTTCATCAATTGTAATAAAAGTACCATATGAATGCACAGTGTTAATAATAGGGGAAGCTGTATGTGTGATAGGAATATGTGAGAACTCTGTACTTTCTGCATGATTTTTCTATAAACCTACGACTTTTCAAAAAAAAAAAAAAGGAAAGAAAGAAGTTAAAAAATAAATAAAGTACAGGGCCCTGAATGGGTCCCCTGGAAGTGAGGGGACCCTTCTATAATAGGCCTGAAAGAATAGAGACTGTGCAGTGAGTGTGTGTATTTTTTGCGTGCCACCTTCTTTTCCTTCCAGTTTGCCTTTGGAGTTGTGCGTCTTACCTCTCTCAGCTCCAGTGGTGCTGGTGGTGCTGCCTACTCATCACCATGTCTGCTCCAAGCACATGACCCGGACCTGGCCAGTCAGAGCTTTCCCTCCCTGCACACACAGTGACTGGTGGAGAGATAGGTAGATGACCCACACCAGACAGACTCAATTCTGGGACTCTTGTTGGAACTGATGGGAAATAGTTCACTTTTCTGTCATGTTCCGTGTGTGTGTGTGTGTGTGTGTGTGTGTGTGCGTGTGCGTGTGCGTGTGTGTGTGTGTGTGTGTGTGTGTGTGTGTGACTTCTGAGGGGTTAGGATATAAGCCTGGACCTCCTGGTGGTTAATTTGACACCAAGAGAGAAGAGTCTGAGGATATGTAGGTGGATACAATTGGGTTGTGATCCAGTCAGTCATGCCTAAATCTTGGTCTGCCTTTTCTGTTACATTCCAGTTTTGTCTGTCAGTTTTGTTTTCTGTCTGCTGTAACCAAAACATTCAGCATCTGTATCTGTTCACCAAAAAGAACTCTGATGGGTTCAGCTTGGGTCACATGCCTCCTTGGCCCTAGTAACGGGGCCTATGGGGATAGGGTAAGCCCTTGGACCAGTCTGCCAAACGCCCACCTCTGGTAGGGAAAGAGGTGGCCCTGTGGCAGAGACACAAATAGTCATGTGGAGCGAGTGGTGAACAACCCCCCCGAGGGAGGAAATGTAGTGCAGCGAAAACAAAACAAAAACAAACAAACAAAAAATGAACTGATGTGCCTTACCAGAGTAATTTCAGATTCTTGAGGGATCTGAGAAGTTTTTTTTTTTTTGAGAAATCATGCTAAAACAGGTCTGGTTTCAAATCCCAGTTCTGCGATTAACCATCTAATATTGGCCAAGATGTGTATCCTTCCACATTAAGTCTTACTTTCTGATTGTAAAATGGGAACAGATAATATTTGCCATCACAGGGTTGTTTGTGAGTGATAATGCCTGTAAGTGGGGTGTCCATGTAACTTATCATCTAACTGGGGGCAATTTTGAAAGAGAAAGGGAGAACTACTGAAGGGCCTTATTAAGGCTGTCTGAGACAACAAATAGCATTAATTATTAATAGAATCCCTTTTAGTCTGAAAAATGTCCCTGAGTGATAAATTCTAGGATCCTGCTGCCCATAAAGCACTCTATTAGTGATTAGCACATAGTAGGTACTCAAATATCTCTTAGTCTCTCCTGAACCTTCTAGGGTCCACTCTGCCTTAATATAATTGGTTGTTTCCTTTGTAGTTCCTTGTAGTTCTCTGGCGTTGTAAGTCTACAGGGAGTATTCTCCAAAACATTTGTTACTATTATTCTGGTGGCAAGGCGTATGATGCTATGATTCATAGATGTGCATCTTTGAAAGGACGCTTTCTTACAACGCTCCCCAAATGCTTCTAATTAGCAGGACTTTAGAGAGGTTGAGTTGACCTCTTTAAGAACATTTATTTCAATTCAGTATGTTCTGCATATTAAAGGAGATTTCTGGTTAAAATCCTTAAGATTGTCCAGCCACACCCTAGTAGTTATTTTGTAATGTGAAAGTTTACTTAAACTTGAGCATTTGCTGACACATTCTATTGTGAGAACTTGGTCAGGATTTCTAAATTTATCCTGACTGTGATAAATTAAAGACCTATACTATAAACTTTAAAGCAACAACTAACAAACATATCAAAATGAAGAGTTATAGCTAATAAACCAACAAAGGAGATAAAATGAAATCATTAAAAAAGTCAATAATCTATTAGAAGTCAGGGGAAAAAAAAGGAAAAAGAGAACAAACAATAGATGGGACAAATAAAACACAAATAGCAAGATGACAGATTTAAACCTAACCATATCAATAGTAACAATAAATAGAGATGGTCTAAACGCCTCAATTAAGAGATAAAGGTTGTCAGATTGGGTAAAAAATCAAGACTCCAATCACATTATATGCTTCCTTTAAGAAACGCACTTCAAGTATAAAGACATGAATTGGGTAAAAATAAAAGGAATGAAAAACATATAGCACACCAGTCAAAAGAAAGCTGGAATGGCTATATTAATATTAGACACCACAGACTTCAGAGCAAAGAATATTGCTAGACCTAAGCAAGATTATTTCATAATGATAAAGGAGTAAATTTATCAAGAGAACAGAGCAATCAAATGTTTATACTTAATATTCTAAGTTGTCAGTTCTTCCCAAATTGCTCTATAGATTGAATGGAACCCCAATCAAATTCCCAGAATTTTTTGCAGAAATTGAAACATTGATTCTAAAATTCATATAGAAATGTAGAGGACCTAGAATAACCAAAACAACTTTGAAAAAGAAAAACAAAGTAGAAGAAATAACACTACTTGATTTCAAAACTTACTATAAAGCTACAATAATCAAGGTAGTGTGACAGAAAAAGGATAGTCAGATCAATGGGACAGAAAAAGGTGTTCACAATAAATCCACATATATATGGACAATTGATTTTAGACAAAGTTGCAAAGGCAATTTGATGGAGAAAAGATAGTCTTTTTAACAAATGCTGCTGGAACAATTAGGTATCCTTATGTGAAAAAATGAACTATGATTCATATCTTGCACCATATGGAAAATTAACTCAAAATAGGTTACAGGCTTACATGTAAAATCTAAACTATAAAGCATCTTAGAAGAAATCATCAGAGAAAGCCTTTATAACTTTGAATTAGACAAAGACATGACACTAAAAACATGATCCACAAAAGAACAAATTGGATTTCATCAAAATTATAAATTTATACTCTTCAAAGGACACTGTTAAACAAATAAAAAGACAAATTACAAACACATGAAATATTTGCAAATCACATATCTGATAAAAGACAGTCCTGAATATAAAAGAACTCTCAAAACACAATATTAAAATAAAAAAACAATAAAAATGGGCAAAAGATTTGAACATACACTTCAACAAAAAGATATATAGATAGCAAATAAGTATATTAAAATTTACTTAACATTACTTTAAATGAATGCAAATTAAAATCACATGATACCACTACACACCTGTTAGAATGGCTAAAATTAAAAAGATTGACCATACCAAGTTGTTGGTGAGGATATAGAGAAAATGAACTCTCATATACCACTGGTGGAAATGTAAAATGGTACAGCCACTTTGGAAACAATTTGACAGTTTCTTAAAAAGTTAAACATACACCTGTTATAAGATCCAGCCACTCCACTCATAGGTATTTTTTCCAAGAGAAATTATTGTTACCACCTCCATACAAATGCTTGTACATGAATGTTCATACAGCTTTGTATGTAATGGCCCCCAAATGGAAAAAACCCATATGTTCACCAACAAGGGAATGGATAAACAAACTGTATATCCACAGAATGGAGTACTGCTCAGCAATAAAAATGAATGAACTTTTAATACATGCTTCAACATGGATGAATCTCAAAACGATTTTTCTGAGTGAAAGAAGCCATATACAAAGTAGTACACAATGGATGATTTCATTTATTTAAAATGCTAGGAGATATGAATGTATAGTGACAAAAAGCAGATCAACAGCGCCTGGTGAGAGGAGGTGGCAAGGAGACATGGAAGGGAAGGATTACAAAGACATATAAAGAAAATTTTGGTGTGGTGGATATGTGCATTATTTGTTGTGGCAATGGCTTTATGGGTATATGTATATGCCAAGACACATATTGTACACTTTAAATATGTACAGTTTCTTATATGTCAATTTTACTTCAACAAAGCTGTTAAAAATTATTCCAAATGTTATAGGTTTTTCTTATGCTATTCTTAAACATAGCATTACTTATTCCTATATAATGAGTAAAATTAGATATGAAAGAAACCAGTGGGGCACCGATAGAATCCAATAGGCCCAACAAGACTTTAAACAAGTTCTGACAATATCAGAAAGCATTTCAAGTAACTTTGAGAGGGTAACAGTTGATGAGCAAATGAATGAAGTAAATACCAATGTTTATTTTAAAGCCAAATAAAAAAGCAAATAAATATAGTTGCTAATTGCATTTCAACAGAAAGGCAATTGCCTCTAATTTAATATTTGTCATTACTATTTAAAATTAAATAGTAATAAGGAAGTACCATTGAGAAATTGTAACTGAAGTGTTAGTCAATCGCATTTTGACTAATGTGTATATTACAACAATCTTTGTTGATTATGAAGATTTTAAAAGCCTTATTCTAAAGATCTTTTTTTAAAAGCAATATTCTGGTGATGAATCTTGGCTGGAGAAATTTGTTTTTGCCTATAAGCTTTTTGTAACAAGATTAAGTATAATTCTTGAACATTCCACAAGAAATGACCTTTACGTAGGCTAAACGGATTTAGGCCAAACGTTCTCCATCTCCACTGTGGTCCAACAGAAGTAAGGCTTAAACTGCATTAGCAAGGGTTTATAGTTTGGGCCAATGAAAAGCACTGAGATTTGTATCTCCAATCTGGCTGCCATTTCCCACACTGGTTGGTACCAAAGGAGAGTGGATGAGGTATTTTGGATGACATACACACCACTGGGAAAACACCCCAAACTGCCTGTGCCATTAATCATGGGTCAATTGTGTCATTTCTGTGTGGGAAGGATGCCCTAATTATCATCACTACCTCCTGACTAAATTAGCCAAATCATTTATAACTCATTTCACTTTCCTCCCTATTAGCTACCTCCCCTTTCTCACAATCCTCCCTTTACTCCCTAATCATGTAAAAATCCTTGCAAATTTAATAGCAGTTTTGTGTTGCTTTATTCATTTCTATTCCAGGATGGTTCAACAATGGTGGGATGTTTTGGTTCCTTTTCTCAGTTTGCTACATTTGGTTCCATTATCTCTTCTGACACAGTAGCTGGTGTTTGGTAAGCAAACCTCTCACACCAGGAGCTCAAAGATTGAAATCTGTCCTAGGTGTGCCCTGGAAAGGTATGGCAAGAGGCTAAGCTTTGCAGGTGGACGGTTCTCGGTCAGGATGCGTGGGTCTCCAAGTTTCAGTTTTCTCACCTCTAAAACTGTTATTATGTCTGCCTAGTAGGTGCTTGGGGGTGGTGGTGGGATAATGTTTGGAAGACATGTAGTACAGTACTAGACGCTCAAGTTGCTATTATCAAATGACAACATCAGAGGAAAGAAAGTGGCGGGTAGGAAACAGGACCCTGAAAGAATGGTAGCCACTCGGGGCCTCAAGGATGACTATCTCTACACAAAAGAATCAGGATTCAAAGACCTAACCCTCCCCCCGCCCCCGAAGTTTGCAAAGCGACAGACAACCAACTGGGTTTTTGTATTAGCTGAATTCCAGACAAAAATGCCTCTGACGAGGAGCTGGTGCGAATCCAAAACCAAAAAAGAACTTTAAATGCCCCAAGCTTTGCTATGGCACAATCCCCAGTTTTGTTCTGTTTTTTTTTTCCGCACCGCATTTGGAGGTTTAGACATAGAGTGAATTTGAGTTTGGCCAAAAGCCTTAATTGTTCCTGCGGCGGCAGCGGGGCAGAGATTAGACCAACAGGTGTGGGAGGCTGCAAAGTAAGGAAGGAAGGAGCAGGTGTGGGTGGCGGGGCCCTCCTCCTTCTCTTCCCTGGCAGGGGGGCTCCGAGACTGCTCGAGCTGATTCCAGCAGCGGCTGGGAGAACCCTGCCCCGTCCGACTGGGCGCTCTGGGCCTGGAGCAGGGGAGGAGGCAGACATAGAGGCCAGGTCCGGCAGGCTTCCCTTCCCCTCTGGGGGCCCCGGGCGCAGCGGCGGATGCCTGGAAGGTGATGTGAACTGGAGACCGCCGGGAAGACCCCAGGCGCGGGGGCGTAGGCCGACTTCCAGCGAGCCGGTGGCCGCCGCCCCCCACCGCCCGACCCTCAGCCCGGCCGGGAGGAGGGGCCGCCTCGCCGCGGGCCGTGGTGGCGTGAGGGCAGGGGCGGGGGCCCGGGACCCGCGCGGGGAGGGAGCGCGGCGCTTGCCGTCCTTCGATTGGCCGCGCTTCTCCCTCGGCGGAGAGGCGGGAGGAGACGGCCCGCCATTGGTTGGGCTCGTCGGCCAATCCCGAAAGGCCCCAGGGAAGAGGTGGGGGACAGTTTTGCAGAGTCGCGGTGTTGGCTGCTGTGTGAGCGAGCGGGACTCCGCAGCGCACCCGGAGGCTGTGCGGGACCCAGGCGGACCGAGCTGCCAAGGCACCGCCCGCGCCCCGCCGCCGCGTCTGGTCGTCTAGTGCACCGCCGAGAGGAGCGAGCTCCGAGCATCTCCCGCTGCGGCCACTCCTCGGGGCCAGGAGGGAGGAAGCTGAGTGCGAGAGACCTCCAGAGCCCAGCGCAACCTCCTCCCGCCGCCCGAACCACCATGACCCACTTCAACAAGGGCCCTTCCTACGGACTGTCGGCTGAGGTCAAGAACAAGGTACGCCCGGGGTGGCAGTCGGGGGCGAGGGCCTCGGGGGCGAGACGCCGCTCCGGGGGGGTGGGGGGCTTGGGTTGCGGCGGCGCTGGGACGCGCTTCGCCCCCGCGCGCTTGGCTCGCTGGAGAGGAGACGTCGAGGCGGCGCGAGTGTTGCAGCACGTCTCCGTCCGGTCCCCATGCTGAGGGCGCCGGCTCCGGGACGCTCTCCTGGCTTTGTTCCCGCGCCGCGGGCTGGGACTCGGGGCGGGCGCTGGGTTCCCAGGTGCCTGGAATCCTGCAGCGCCGGCCTCTCGGGCAGCCGGGGCCGTTCCGCGGCTGCAGGGCGCTCCCCTCCGGGAAGAGGGCGCTCCCGCCCGGCCATTCGTCCGTAGGTGGGGCCAGCCAGTGGGACTGGGGACCAGCAACCACCGCCGCAGCACCCCCGCCTTCCTGCCCCGGCACAGGCTCTTAGCCGACCCCACCTCATCCCCCCGGCTGAATTCAGCCGCGGGCAAAATCAGGAGGTTACGTGGCTCAACGCCGGACCCCCTCATTGTTCCTCGCCTCCGCCCGGGAAGGGCGACCACTGAGCGTCCCACCGCCTCCTGGGCCCCTGGGAGGAACTGGACCTTTCACAGTTTCCGAATCCCGGTGTAAATTGCTGTTTCTTCAGCTGGAAATGGGGACAAAGGCTTCGCGCACTTCTTTGGGAGTGATATCTGTTATAGACGTGAGACTTTTTATAAAACACCGAGAAGTTTGTAGTGCATTTATTTGACTTTCATGATATCAAGTGTCTTTGTGGGTTGCTTTTGTTTAGGGTTTATTTGCTACGGTGCGTTGAAGTTTGGAGTAACTGGGCTTTGGTGACGCTCATCTTTGCCACTTTGCCTAGTGTAAGAATGCATTGGGTTTATCTTTGGAACTTTTGGTCTGGGAAAGAGATGAGAGGCGTCCCCCTACCCAAATCCCCTCCTTCCTTCCTCCCTCTGCATTCCAAGCCCATGACATCAGGGGTTTCTGGGGGGAGAGACTAGCCAATCGGCGCGGAACTGCGCACAGAACGCTCATTGTCTCCCTTCTGCTGCTCTGGCCAAAGCGCCACAAAGGATGGCTGCCGTCCTTTAATTCCTATTAACCTCCCGGGAGCCGAAGCATGTCAGGATTGCCACCACACCGTCCGACCGCTGGTGGAATACACTGGCATTGTCAGAGCTTTAACATACCAGTATTGGGGGGTTATGCTCAGCGTGAATTATATAGAGGCATTGAAGCGCACTATTGTCAAACCCCATAAGAGAATTTTAGCTGTTCTCTTCCCGCTGTTATAGGCTGTCCTCCATACTCTAATTCTGTGGGTAGATTTTGAATAATCTTTGAAGGAAGAAGTTGATTTTAATCTGTGTATCTAAAATTGAAATGTTTAGGTCCTCTCCCTTGTCACATATGTTGCCCTAAACATTTTTAAAAGACCATAAATGAAGGGAGTGGTTTGTGTATGATTGATTACAGGCCTCATCAAGTTAAAACTTTATTGTGGAATTTTGTTTTGTTCTTCTCAAGGTTTACAAATGGAGCTTTAGGAAGCCTTTTCAGAGGAGTTAGCGTGTCCAAATTGTGTTATCCTGGTCTGACTTGTGTGCATTAATTATAACTCATAGCTGTGATTCTCTGCTGGCTGGGGGCGGAGTCTCTTTACCTTTTGCATTGTAAATGAGGTACTGATAACTTTGGCTGTCTTTCAGATTACTTACCTTTCTTACATGTTAACATCCATGTTACTTTCTTATTGCTGACTAATGGAGCAGATACTTTCCTTTTCCTACTCATTGAATAAAGCAAAGGAAATGTGTAGATTGAGGCCAGATTACAATAGTTATTATAAATTTTTAAAAACCAGTAAAACTTCAGTTTTCAGAACTTTTGGAAAATTAGTTCTAAAGGTTGTAGGTTTATCCCTTTAGGCACCAAACCCATCTTTTAGTAATCTCTGTCATTTATACGGGCCTTTAATACAGTAGAGAATCTTTTGATCTTAACAGCAGAGCAGTCCTGGGAGGTGAGGAGGATTGTTAGAATTATCCAACATCATTTACCGAGCAGGTTGCTGAAGCTCACAAATGCTGATTGGCTCGAGGTCACAGAAGAAAATTGGAGTAGTCTTAAGAATTTTAACTCCAAAAAGTGACATTTCAGTGAAATATAAAGAGATCTTCTATTAGGAGTCAACATTGTCTGTTCCCCTTCTCCCTCTTTTGCTGTCCACCTGTCACTTCTTGACATTGTGATCATTCATGTAATGCTGTTTCTAATCTCTTCTGGGCGTGGAAATCAGATATCCATGTCTGCTAGACCTTTTATATGGGATATTACATTTCAGCTGAGGACTTGGGACTTGCCTCATAGGAATAGTGGGTATATGGAAGCATGAACTTGATTCCTTCCTTATTCCTGGGGTAAATGTGTTGCTTAAGTGTAAGATACGTGTTTTTTTTCCTTAAAACCTCACTTAACAAAGTGAAAAAATTATAAGCATCCTGGGAAGGTAATACAGAATGGACCTTGGAGTTCAGTAGATGTGGGTTCTAGTCCCACCTCTGCCACTGCTGCCTTGTATGACGTTGGGCAAGTTGTTTGACATCAGTCTCAGTTTTCCAGTCTGTAAAATGGAGAAAATAATAGTCCCCAAACTCAACATTACATTGTTAAGACACATATAACTTATAGTAAGTACTCAATAAATACATACATAGTAGCTTTTAGCTGTTAGTAATGGAAAATTAGTATTAATATTACATTTCTTCGACTTGAATGTCACTGCCTCTTTAAATATTCCTTTCCTTTTCTATTAAATAAGCATTTGGTCTTTTTATATTCCAGCTATGAAAGCAGTTAATCTGTGTATTGAAGACCCCCTTGATCTTAAATACTTTTAATCAGTAAAATTTCAAGGAAAAATATTTAAACTTAAGACACTTCTTTGATGGGATAGTGCATGGCGGAGTATCTTTTTTTTTTTTTCCGGTAATGTGCAGTTAAGGTCAAGATGATGCTTGAAAACAGGCTTAAAAAATCAGAATCTTTTAAAGGATTCTAGAATATGGGGAAAAAAAAATTAATGACAACAAAAGGAGCAAAAACTTTTACCCCTGTTGCAGTTTGCAAACACCATAGCAAAGTAGGAGGACCAGGGAAAATGTGAAAACTGGTATAGACAGTTCAGGTGGGGATGGGGACATGAAAACACTCAAAAGTAATGGGCCCTACATTTTTGAAACAGTTTGAGCCACACCCTTGCCTGTGCATCTTGGGGACTGAAATGAAAAGAGAAACAGCTCTTTGCTTCATTACACTATGAGAAAACATGATAGGTCCTCAAGGGAAGCACAGCATTTCCTGACACTTGGCTCTGAACAAAATTTTCAAGTCAGGGTAGTTTCCCTTAAAGTCAAAGATACAGTCAAGTCTGTCCTTCCCAGGCTTAGAGCAAATGCTCATAAAACTATTTTTCGTAGGTCCCAGTGAAAGTGGAGGAAATATTGGTGGGGTGAGGCTGAAATGCTCTTTCCTCCTGAATGCTTTTTGAGGGGAGGGTAATTGAATTAATTAAGAAGAATGGAATGGGAATGCACATTCTTAACAGTTTTCTGCTCCCATGGAATGTCTGATTTGAGCAAAGTCGCTTCTCATGGTATCTGCTTGGTTGCAAAATGGCATCCCTCAACAGCTAAAACCCCTCTTAGAAGAATTCTTACTAAAATCTTATGTCATCGAAGATTAAACAGTCGTATAGTGATAATTAAGTAGGACCAAATGTCCTAGGAGGCCTGCCCAGTGCCATTTTGGACAAGCTGTCCTAAGGTGCCCCCTGATCAGAGTAACCCCAGACTGACTGTAGATTCTAGCTTTAAGTTGTACTCAGGCTGTCTGCTGCTAGACCACCAGAATCTTGGTAAAATGTGTAGGTGGTTTAAACCTTTTTTTTCCCCTTAACTTTATAGTTTGGAAATAGGTTTTTAACCTAACATTTTGTTTATTTATTGTCTGTCTCCTCCCACTGGAGATGAGAATCTCTACCTTATTCACTGATAAATCTCAAGGTCTAGATTCTTGCCTCTAGAATATGGCTTGGCACATAGTAGGTACTCAGTAAATATTTGCTGATTTAATGAATATATCCACCAGGCATAGGTTTTGCTCTCTTTAGAAAGTAGAAAGTAGCCCAGTTAGAGTAGTCTACATTTCAAAATTCTGTAGTGCAAGTATGATATTTTTAAAGGATACAGCGATTTTTATAGCTTGTTTTTATTAAGCAGGTTGTTTTGTTGGTATTATATTGAGAATTTATCAAGAAAATTACTTCTTTTGTTGATGATCTTGGGATTATCTCGAGAAGAATATTTAAACTGGGTTCTTCTTTCTAAGACTTCCAAGTTTGGGGGGAACAATAGAGGTTCCCGAAGCAAGGCTTTGTCCCTTGCCTGCATGTCCTAGATGAGAGACCTGGGAAGTGGCCATTCATTCAGCCACTTGTCTTGACCAAAACAGATGAGGAAGGTGCACTTTGTTGAAATGAGAAAAGGTACCATGGTTGTGCTTTAAAATGTTCAGACTTAATTAACACTGGAAATTTAATAAGATCATTATCATGCTCACCGTTTTGTGACCTACAGTTTTTTACCCACTTCCCTTTGTAAAATTGTGCAATTTGTCTGTTTCTATTCATTCTTATAGATTTCAAAAATAAGCTTGGCAATGAAAGCATTGCTAATACTGGCATCAACCCGAGCTATATCCTTTTTTTCCCTATACCTTTTGGGATCATAAGGTTTAGTGAGTATTTTCTTTTTTCTTTTCTTTTTTTTTTTTTTCTTTTACTTAGCAGTTTGTCACAAACACAGTTGATCTTTTACATTAAAAAAGAAGAAGAAACACAGTTAGATGGTTTGGGTTCTTTGGTCATTCATTACCACTGTATCCAGGAGAATAAGGAAGTGCTTTATTTTCCTTCTCATTATAACTAGGTGGTGGGAGAGGGAGCTTGTCCTTAGAATTTTTTAGAAAGATCCGTTTTATTCTAGGCCTTAGCCGTCCATACCATATACCACGTGCAGGGGTTTTCCTTAAGTCTGAACTCCTTTTATACCCATAGCGGGTATACTTCTATCCTCAGGGTTTTGTTAAGGATTTCTGGAACCCAGAGGTAGATTCAGATTTTGTGGGCCTGAAACTAACAGTTTTGAGATCATCATCATGAAAAATCCAAAAATGTCTTTGGCAAATGCTATAACAGCATTTGACTTTGAGAGTCCTTGAGCCCCAGAAGGATGGTTCAAGCAAGGGATCCTGAAGCTTAAGCTACATTAGTGTTACGGTAAGTCAGTTTCAGCTTGAGTCCTCTTTCATTTCAGAGGAAAGGATATAAAAACACCCTCCCCAACTTTAACGTTCCTTCCTTGGCTCATGTGAACTCAAAGATACCTTGATGTCTTTTATCTGTGGCTCTTGTCAGTGAGAAAGTGGAACATAGTGCTTTAAGATGTGGACTGTGAGGACTGATGGGACTGGGTTGGAATCCTGGTTCTGGCCCAGATTCCTGTGTGGCTTTGGTCAAGTTACTGAACTTGTCAGTGTCTTATCTGAAAAATGAGGATTCGGTAATACAAGCTTCATAGGGTTGGTGGGAGAAATAAATAAGATACATAATGCATGTAAAATATTTAGAATACTGTCTATCACCGAAAGTACATATTATCTAAGTGTTAGCTCTTGTTCCTTTCTGCTGGCTTATTCTAGACTGGTTGGGTTCAGTCCTGTGTTCTCCTGAGCTTCTTTTATCTTCTAGATATTAAGATTATCTCCGGGACTTGGGACATTTATTCACGAATCTCTTTGTATCTGAATAAGTCTTCTGGCAGGCAGGGGACCACAATGCCAAACAATACTGCTCTGCTTTGCCCCATACCAGGAGAGTGATCTGCCTCCAGAATCCTGATCCAGGACTCCTTCACCTGGCAGCCTGCCATGATTCCCACAGTGATCTCAGGATCCTGGTATTCATTCACATTCTGTCCACATTGCCCTCAGGGTCCTGGGCTTCTGTGTAGAACTAGAGGTCTTGCTTTCCGGGCCTGGTATTATTCTGCTTTTCCTTCCTAAGAGGTTGGTTTCCTGTAAACAAGATCCATCTTTCATTTCTTGGTTTCAGATAGGGCTCATATTCCTCCACAGCTGACTGATAAATGTGTTTACCTTCTGGTATTTTAAGTCTTGCTTGTCACTGGAGGCCTTCAGTTTTAATGATCTTAGGAAGGCTCTACCCAGACACGTGCACCGCGAGTCTGTGAGCAGAAAAGACTACATTCTGCATCCCGTTTCCCTTGAGGTAGGAAGGGAACCTCCTCAGCATCTGCCCTCTGCCCCCAGACTGGGAAGCTTCAGGGTGTGAGTGGGACTGGTGGGCGGATGTATACATCTGCAGAGGGAGGCCAGGAAGTTGGGGGAATGGATGCAGAGGAAGGAGGAAGCCATTTGTGCTTGGAAGGTCCTCTGATTAAATCATAACCTAAGCACTTGTAATTATTCCCCACTCTAAGATTTTTCCTGGGGATCCCAACTGTGGTGTGGCTAGCCTGGGCTGGTGGTCATTTCAGCCTTGTTTCCTTTCCTCCCCCTTTCCTAGGTGTTTGAACACTGATCTTTCTTTATTACCCCACCCAGTCTTCCCAGCCCTCCTCAGTGCTACACGAGGCTCCAAGGATGGAGAAAGTGTGCTTTATTATTGCAGTTTCCCTCCCTCCTTTTGTTTCACGTGGGAGGAAATGGGAGGGAAAATAATCAGTACCATGTGTAGCAAGTCTTTCATACTGTCTATTAAGTCAGACATGTGATTCTACTTTGAATATAATTACAGCAGCAACAATCATATTGTACTTCTAGTTGAGCATACTAATTATGCTTTTAATAAACATGAAGATTCTGTAGCGTCATGTAGTGATCTCATCAAAGAGTTCATGGCCCTTAGCAGCTGAGCTGAAACCTAGGGCTCGTCTTCAGAGTCCACATATAGCCTGGTCTCTTCTCCTAAATGGTTTCATTCTCTGCTCTGAAGACTGGGGTGAATTTTTTTCTGTGTTTTCCCTACCTTTCTTCAGAGATCTGGAGGTTGTAGTAAAAACTGTCATCCCCAGGCTTGCCTTGCAACTCACATACAGACATGTTTATTTCTAATTTTCTTTCTGTTTGGGCTTGGCTTTTAATTTTCTTATTTTTTCCCTCTTTTTAGTGGCAGCTCTACTGTTGACAGCTTTTCCAACAGCGAGCCCTATAGCACCTTGCAAAGTGTGCATGTAGCAGGAGGCTACTTTTCATAGGTGGGAGTGGAAGAGTTAAAAGTGTTTTCAGTCTCAGACATCACTACCTGGTGCCTTAGTATGAACTTTTGAACCAAGATGGTAAAGCCCTTTGGGACTTCAGAGTCCCCTGGGCCGGTTTGAATCGTGCTCTCTTTAAACTCCACAGCTTCTTCACGGTGTGTCACTTCAGTACAGTGATGTTGGTGGTGATTACTTTTGGATGTGCTCTCCCTTCTAGCTGAGGTGGGAATGACTTGATGGTAACCACAGGGTCTAACCAAGCCACCACCCTGCACGCTGTTCTTAAGCCTCTTCAGGCAGGTGGCATAATTGCCTGTGCCATAGACTCTGTATGGTATAGAGGGTTAATCTCTCAGCTTGGTTGGGGGGGTGGGGAAGAGCAGCCAGTGATGGAAAAAACTTAACAGTTTGGAGTCAGAGCTGGGTCCAAATCCCTGCTAAGCCCTGTGACCTTGGAACGAGTCTTCTTTTGTATGAAGACAGTGCATCAACCCCAGAGTAGAAGGCCTTCTTCCTTGTCTATGAGAGCCTCCTCTCTTCTTTATCTTTATTTTTTGAAAGAAAATTTTGTTGAAAAGAAATGGTAACAGTACAAAATATAAAATAAAAAGAAGTGAAAGTATCCTGTATCCCTTACTCCCACTCCAACCACTTGTACAACTCTGAATATCATTCTAACACTTTAGAAACTGAATTGTAGCCTGTCTGTATTTCCATTATTATTCACTAATTCCCTGTTGGTGAATCTTTCCTTAAAAAGTATTCTTGAGAAAAAGTACATAGCTTTTGACCTAATATTTAAATTTGCAATAAGTATTGCCAAATTGCTCTCTTAAAAAATCAGTTTAAACTTCCTCTCCATAGTATGAAAGACAAGGAGGCTCTTCACCTAACGTTAACAAAAGCAAATAAAAGCTTTATCAGAATGGCCTTGTCAAAATTCAAGTCACTTGCCTTTAGTTCTTTATTACCAAGTTGTCAGTAGCTGACACCTGTGACCCCTACTCCCTCTAATCCCCACCAGACTTTGAAATGGGAATTGACAGTGGGATGAGGCTCAGAAATGGGGTCAGGACATCATTTTCACAAATTATTTGCTAGTATAAATAGTTTTTAAATGAATAGCTTAGGCAGCATTGAAATGATCTCTTATCAAAATGGCTGTATCAAATAATATCAAGTAATGAGTTTTTTGATACATGTAATTTGAAGTAGGAAATCTGTCTAGTATCTGGATAGGAATGGCCAGCAGCACATATATAGGAGAAGGAGAAGGGTTGACATTTATTAAGTTGTTAAAATTCACATGCATTAAGTCTTTGCTTCTTCCCAACAGCCCTCCGATACAAGTGCTGTTATGACCTTTGGTTTACAGGTGAGGAAACTGAGGCAGAGAGGTTGAGCATGCCCAGGGTCGTATGCTTGATGGGTGGTGGAGGCGGGATTCTAACCCAGGCATTCACTTTCCAGAGCCCATGCTTTTAACCGTTTTAATGTGAAGCCAGAATTCCGGGAATTGATGTCATTCATAGTGGGAAAAGGAGACAGATATAAGTTGGGAGTGGGCAGGCCAGGGAAGAAGCCAGAGGAAGAGAGATTTGGAGGGACCTGCAGAAGCACTGTGTGCTATAGCATCTAGGGGGATATCTGGAAACAGGCCATTAGATTTGGCTGGAAGGAGTATAGAGTACTAAGCAAGGAAATGGAGAGGTTTGGCATGAAATAAAAGAAAAACAGCACAATATTTGAAGTTGGCAGCAGGTACAATCAAAGATTTGCCTGTTTCAAACAAGATTAGGGTGGCCTGTGCTGATTGATGGGCCAAGTGAAGGGAAAAGCTCAATACCAGTGATGTGTGAGCAGAAGTGGTAGGAGCAAAGCAACAGAAAGAAAGAGGTTAGTCATGAAAAGAAAGTGACACTAGGAAGGAAAAAGGAAGAGAACCATGAAAACAAACCATGTGGATAAGAAGTCTCCTTTTCCCTTGCCATTGTGTTCTCTTATGTGAAGGAGGAGCATCTCTTTGCTCTTGGCCTTGATGTCCTGGGGCCACTGATGTCAGAAAGCATGTGGTCAGCAGGAGTAAGAAGAGATGGTTCAGGCTAAGGTGTGTGTGTGTGGGATTCTGTTGAGTCTTGCTAAGGCTTCTTTGCAGCCTGGACATTGTTCTTTCTCCTCATTCTCTGAGCTCTTGATCTAGAAGGGATGAAAGTTGGGTTTCTTTGCTCTTTGTGGCTGATTGTCTATAGCTCGCCTCCCACAACATAATCTCCAAGAGACCTTTGTGGTGGAGCACAGCAGTCTGATGATAGATGCAGTACTTCCAGAGGAATTTACTTCTGCCTTTGTTGTGTGCTGTGCTCTGAAATTTCATCACAATTATGTAGAATTTGGAGTTTTCTTTACTGTAGAGCTGTGAAAGGTGCCGTCCTACTACTTCATCTTGAGCTTAGGAAGTAGAAAGGAGAACCATGTTCAGAGTGACTTTTTTTATCCTTTTTTTTTTTTTTTTTAAGGAATCCTATATCTCCTGTAACCGTAACTGATTGTTTCCTTTGTTTCCTCCCAGCATAAGAAGCTTGGACTCCAATTTGCATCCAAGCCATCTTTGGTTGCATTTGTGTAGAACTTGGTGGCATGCAGTTATTATAACCTTAGCCCTGACTTCGTTTTTTTTTTTCACATTTTTCCATTAAAGCATAGTAAACCAAAAGCCTTTTTACTTAGGGTCTCAAGTGAGTATAATGTATTTTTGTATGCTATTTCAGAGTATAAATTTGTCTTTTTTAAAAGAGGAAATGGAAAATTCCATCCTACTTTCTTTGGAAATTTCATATCCTCACATTATCATCAGGGAAAAAGGAGGTGGTATCTTGTACAGTTAATATATCTGTATCTATAAGACTCCTGTGAAATCTCACTGTCAGCGTCTATCCTGTTTTAAAATTAGTGTTTCCATTCTGATCTTAGGTGGTTGTGTAAAGCCCTCTCTCTCAGATAGACTCCATCGTAGTAAGCAAAGAGGAGCTTTCAGGATCTGAGATCAGATCTAGATTTGGATCCCAAAAGAGGAGTTCTAGATTTACTTAGGGCTGACTGAAATGCTGGGATCGTGTTTCTCTTTGACCACCTTTCCACACTCTTCCCATAAGTAGCTCAGAGTAAGGGAACATTGTGTTGGTTTGATGCAGTTTTGGAGTAGGTAGATGGGAGCACTGGGGTGGATGTAGTCAGTAATGAGGCAAGGAGGAGAATCTCAGAGCTGGTAGAGGTGAATTCCTTGTCAGAACAATACAATTTGTATTTGGGACAATGATGTTGAAGTGGATTTCATGACTTCCTCAAGGTCACAGTAGAATCTCAGACTCCTCCTGTGAAGTGAACTTGCTGAAGAGTTGATGAGGACTGTCTACATTCCAAACCTACAGGAATGTTAGTACCATGACATCTCTTGTGATCATGCAAAAAGAAAAGGCAACTTTTCAGTGCTACTTATGAGCTCAAATCAAATGTTACTTTGGAGGCACTTAGAGTCCTGCCAAGGAAACAAAAATCTAAACAGTAGCCAAGATCTGATACCCTCAAATGGGTAATAAGTGAAGGTAGACTCTTAAATACTTCTAGAGGTGAGACGAAGAAAACAAAAACTGAAAGAAACATCTATTTTATATATGGGCTTCAGCTAAGATCCCCTTTCAGCAAGATCTCTACAGCTACATGAAATTCAAGACCCAGCCAGACTTCTTCCCAATAGGAGAATCTGTTCTCAGTGAGCCTTCTCGCGAGTCAGCTTCCAGCCTGTGCTGCATGGGGCTCAAATGGTATCTTTTCATTCCTGCATGCCTCTAGTCCATCTCCCAGGAATTTCTATGTATTTTTCCTGGGTCTTTCCTCTGTGTGGCATTCAGAATAAGTTGATTCCCTCTTCTATATCTGTTTCAGTTTGCTGAAGTTGCCAGAATGCAAAATACCAGAAATGAATTGGCTTTTATAAAGGGGATTTATTAGGTTAAATATTTACAGTTCTAAGGCCATAAAAGTGTCCAAATTAAGGCATCAAGGGGAAGATGTCTTCTCTAAGGAAAGGCTGACAGCATCCGGGGTTCCTCTGTCACATGGCTGGCTCTGCTGAACCTTTTCTCCTGGGTTTGGTGTCTGGTTTTAGTGGCTTTCTACAAAGTGTCACTGGGCTTCTGTCTCAGCTCCTGTGGATCCTGCTTGCTTCTACCAGGGGCAAACTCGGGATTACATGTTAATTTCTCTCCAAAATGTCTGTCTCAGCTTCTCTCCAAAATGGCTCTCTCTGTTTCTCCAATCTCCTGGGTCTGTGCTGGCTCTAAGTGCTCGCCCTCCCCCCTCCCCCTCCCCCTCTTAAGGGCGCCAGTAAACTGATTAAGACCCACTTTGAATGGGCGGGGTCACATCTCCATGAAAACCTGATCAAAAGGTCCCACCCACAACAGGTCTGCCCTCACAAGAGTGGATTAAAATAAGTCTTTTATGGGGTACATAACAGATTCAAACCAGCATAATATCTTGAACCCGAATACTTAGATAGCCTGTAGCTAGCCTGTTTCTCCTAACCCCACAAAGTTCCTTCTAGGTCAAATAGTTAACTTCTTGCCAACCAGTTTATCCTGATAAGCTATGTTTGATTTTTCTCATCCTTTCACCACCCATTTTGTTCCTTCTAAACTGGTTTCGGTTTGTCAGTGTCCCTTTTGGAATGCAGCACTCAGAACTGATCACAGTAATGCACAGATACGATTTAACCTATCAAGGTATAGTGGGATTATGAACTAACTTCCCTTGTTTGAGTACAAGGCACTAACTCATCCTCTCTTTTTAAAATAATACCTTTGTTAAAATTGATGAAAGAGTATTATGATGTTGCTGTTAACTGTAATCCTTAGTTTGCGTTAAGTGTATTTTTTTCCTTATACCACCCTGTTATTAAACCCTTGTAATAGTGACATACATTTAGTCTAGTTTATGTAAGAACTTTCTTATATTTGTACAATTAACCACAGTCATCGTCTGCAACAGGGCTCAGTGTATTATACAGTCCTATGTTTTATTCTCTAGCTTTCCTTCTAGTGGCATACATGGCCCTAGATTTCCCCCTTTCAACCATATTTACGCTTAGCACTGTTAATTACACTTACAGTATTGTGGTACCATCACCTCTATCCATTTCCAAACCTTATGAATACCATAAGCCTTGTCTGTCCATTCTTTACTCTCTTTCTATCTTCTTGTAACCTATACTTTATATTTTACCTCCCAGATTTTGCTCATTATAATTTAACTCATCCTTTTTTGATCAGTGTAATGATCTGGTCAGGTGGGCAAGGCATCTCCATGTACAAGAAGGATTCTAATCCTTGCTTTGACAAAGTGTTTTCCTCTCCTCTATAAAGGAGTTAAAATAATTGCATAGCATTTTAAGCTCCTTTCACACCTGTTTTCATTTAAATAATGCTTGCCTTGGCTAGTTCATGGAGATGTGATCCAACAAATAAGAAACATAGTAGTATTTTAAAAAGAATTCTAAAACGGTGCAAACCAACATGGCTTTAGTTTTCTTTTTTAGGCAGTGTTCTGGGGTCATTGAGAAAGCATTACTAGTTAGTTCTAGAACGTCAGGGCAGGATCTTACATTAATCTTGAGTCATTTGTTAAGATCGTTCTGAATCCTAGTTTTGTTTCATTGTATTAACTATTCCCAGTTTTATTTTCTGTAAGCTTAGTAAGTATGCCTAATAGTTTACAAATCATTGATAACCAAAGTAGAAGAGAACAAATCTAAGTCTCAGCCTTGATGTACATATCACCAGGAATTGCTCCTACCTTGTTATGGATCATCACAGTAGACCTGTTTGTTCCATCTGACCAGACTTTACTTCTAGAGTTACTAAACTGGACTTAATGAGTGCCATAGACATAAGGGACTTTTATCAGAAAGTAAAGCAAGTAATCTCCCTAGTGAACTAGCTAAGGTTACTAGGTTGGTACATCAAGGAGATGTGACATCCATAACAATGGGCAATGTTCAAGTATAGATGCCTTTCCATAACAAGATAGATCTCTACATCGGGGCCATTTCCCTAGTCTGGTAATACTGTCAGTGGGTGAATATCCACTCTGTGCCAGGCATGGGCTCTAGGGGTATAAAGATGAACTGAGAACCTGCCCTGATCCCAAGGAGGAGAAATGGATAGGTGTTCTTGGCGTGCTTTGTGAACCCCTGCTCCCCCTAGGTGCCTGCACACCCTCTTACCAGGAGTCCACTCTGGAATGACAGCCAGGCTCTTCCGCTTGAAGTGGTGGGCCCTCTCGGGTCGGGAGGGGGAGAGAGCGGACCTGTTACTAGGTTCCTGATGCTACTGTTTGGCCAAGATTTCTCTCACAATGAACTGCTCCGTAAGTGCATCTTTTTTTTTTTTTTTTAAACTTTGTATTTTGAAGTACTTTCAAACTTGCAGGACAGTTATAAAAATAATATAAATAAATCTATACAGCAAATCTAACATACTCCTATCCCTCAAAATACCCAGATCTACCAGTTTTAACATTTTGCCACATTGGCTATATCTTTGCTTTATCTTTTATATTTTAATCCACCTTAAGTGCAGCTATTAAATTCAAGAAATTTAACATTGATATAAAGCTTACAATCTAGAATCCAATTTTTTCATATGTCTCAATAATGTCCTTTTGAGCCTTCCTTCCTCCCTCATTAGATTCCATCCAGGATTATTGTTTGTAATTATCATTGACTATTTAATTGCTCTTTTTATTTGTTTGTGTGTGTGTGTGTATGAACATATGTACAACATAAATTTTTCCATCTCAGCCACTCCTAAGCATACCATTCAGTGAGATTGATTACATTCACCATGTTGCAGTATCCTTACCGCCTTTCATTACTAAAACTTTCCCCTCTCCCCAAACAGTAACAGTTTGCATTAATTATCCACCCTCTGCTTCTCCCCCATACAGACCCTCTAATTTCTGTCTCTGTGAGTTTGCATACTCTGATATTTTCTTTGTAGTTACCATGGGGCTTAAATTTAACACTTTAAATTTGCTTTGATACAACTTAACTTCATTAGTATATACAAACTATATTCCTGTACTCCTCTGTCCTTCCCCCCCTTTATGTAGTTCTTATCACAGTTTTCATGTTTATACATCGAGTCCAAAACCATCGCTTGCTCATTACATTTTATGTATTTGCCTTTTAGATACTGTAGGAAGTAAAAAGTGGAGTTACAAACTAAAAATACAATAGTAGTGACATGTCTGTTTACCCTCACTGGAGATCTTTATTTCTTCATACAGCTTTGATTTATTGTCTATTGTCCTTCTCTTTCAAGTTGCAAAACTCCTTTTAGGATCTCTTGTAGGGCCGTTCTAGTGGTGACAGACTCCGTCAGCTTTTATTTATCTGGGAATGTTTTAATTTCTCCCTCATTTTTGAAAGACACATTTGTTGGATACAGAATTCTTGGTTGGCATTTATTTGCTTTTAGCACTTTAAATATGTCTTCCCACTGCCTTCTTGCCTCCATGGTTTCCGATGAGAAATCTGCACTTATTCTTATTGAGGCCCCCTTGTATGCACCATGTTGCTTCTCTCTTGTGGCTTTCAGAATTTTCTTTTTATCTTTGGCACTTGACAATTTGATTACAATATGTAACAGCATGGGTTTTTTGGGGATTTTTCCTGTTTGGAGTTCGTTGAGTGTCCTCAATATGTATAGTCATGTCTTTCATTAAATTTCGGAAGTTTTCAGCCATTATTTCTTTGACTCCCCTCTCTATCCCTTTCTGTTTTTTTCTCTTTCTGGGATTCCCCCAATGCATATACTGGTACCGTTGATGGTGTCTCACAGATTCTTCAGGCTCCATTCACTTTTCTTAATTTTTTTCTAAATTCTCCTCAGACTGGATTTCAGTGATCTTATCTTCAAGTTCACTGATTCTTCTGTCAGCTCCAATCTGCTGTTGAACCCCTCTAGGGAATTTTTAATTTCTGTTACTGTGTTCTTCAGCTCTGGTTCCTTTTCATAATTTCCATCTCTCTACTGATACTGGCTTTGTGTTCATCTATCATTTTCCTGACTTCAGTAGTTCTTTGTCCATGTTTTCCTTTAGCTCTTTGAGCATGTTTAGGACCTTTTTTTTTTTTAAGTCTTTGTCTGGATTGTCCTAGGTCTAGTCCTTCTTCCTTTTCATTGGCGGTTTCCCAAGCTTTAATTTTCTTCTTTGTGTGGACCATCAATTCCTGTTTCTTTGTATGTTTTTGTAATCTTTTGTTGAAAGCTGGACATTTTGGTATTTTAATGTGTTGTCACTGGACTTCGGTCTGAGGTATCTGCTGCTTAAGCTTGTACCCAGCTAGTGCTATGACAGAGCTTTCCTTGATGTCAGGAGCTAACAACAACAACATAAAAAGTACACCTTTCCCAGTCTTTATAGATAGACCTGTGAAAATACTCTCTCTCGGTTTATCCATACGAAGAGTATAGAGAATAGCTTGAGGCCATTCTGATCTTTCTGCACATACCTCTTGTCTTGGGCATATGCTTGTGGCCTCAGGAATGTCTCTGTTTACACAGATATGAATGGTCCGTCATCCTTAAGAAAGTTTCCTCATGGTCCTAGGCACTGCATCGTGTGTCCTACAGCCATCAGTCTATAGCCCCAGGTAGCCGATGCTTGACTACAGTGTTGGGTAGGATCTGTGTACTGCCTTCTAGATGCAGGGCAAGGGCCAGTCCCTCAAGCCACTCCAGATATACAAGTTCCCAGAATATGAATGAGGGTTACTCTGCTCCCTCTGGATCCAGGACTAGGGATCTGCATTAGGAGCGAGGGCTGGCTGGTAAGAGGTGGGAGAAGGGCCAGCTACGGCACCATGAGCTTACTGCTTTTAAGTAGCCTTTTTCTTGATTCTGTGCTGCTGTTGCTGCAGTCCCTTAACTATTTTATGGAGCTTTGAGAAAGATGTTTCTGCCAGTTCTATTGCTGGTTTTTCTACGCTTCTGTTGTGGGGACAGAGCCCTGAAGCATCTCACTCCACCACCTTATTTGTCTACATGCAGCTTTTTTATCACTCTTTCTGAGTTTGGAGTCTTCTAAAAATGCAGCCTCTATTCCTACTATCTTCTTGTTTAGATTTGGACTTTTAAAATCCACTTTTAACTATGTCTTTGCTAAACTTTATTCTCCGAAGGTCATTTTCTACATAGAGAAGACATAATGAATGTTATTTTTGTGCTGCATTTTTCCTGCCACTTGTTAGTTGTACTTGTTAATTTCACAACATTTGTTCAGTGAGTCATAGTGTCTGTGTATTTATTTGCCTGTACACATTTGGAGAGAAAAAGATGGTGCTGGCGCCATATGCTGATACCTTGAGCACTTGACCTGACCTGGCTCTGAGAGGAGGACTGGACTTTTAAATGCTCTTAGATGACATCCCTGTTTACCTGAGGCAAACATGGTTTCCTGTAGCTTCGGAAAGTATACTCCTTCCCCACCAAATATTTAGCAAGTTCCCTGCATAGAAGAGTCTCAGAATCTATTGTGACCCTGAGGAAGGCATGCAGTCCATCGTGTAACATGATTTTCTCTAGAATTCCCACCTTGCCCACCCCCTCATGAGGTTTTATACTTCCTTTTTAAAAAAATGGTTTAATCCTTTTTGTCAGCAATATTCTGAAATAGAGTGAGAATTTGGGATGCAAAGCCACTCTAAGTAGAGAGAAGAACTTGAGCAAAGTCAGAGAAATGAGCAATGAGATGCATGGTCATGAGAAAGAGCAGTAGTGATGGCCAGTGTAGAAGAGAAGCTCGTCTGCAGTGGAACACTCTTTTTAAATTATAAACAATAAAGTGCACACATTGCAGTGGGGTTCGGTTAATAGAAAGCTTTGTACCTCTGTTCTCAGGCAGATGTAAACAGAGGGCTTTGATTCTGCTGACATATGCCAGGCATTTTGATGGCCCGTTTACCTGTGGAATGGGCTTTGTCCTCACTGTGGCCCTAGGAGGAGGAGACACATTGTGAAGAAATGGGGTGACCAAGGATGAGTTACCTGCCTGGGTCACAGTGGAATCAGTAACATAGTTTTTCTAAGTTTGACTTCAAAGCATTTAATCTTCATGAATCTTTATGAATACTTAAAAAAATTTGAAAAGTTACTTACATGTTTGTAGGATTGATTAGAAGAGAGAATTAAGGCAGGTGAAAAATGTTAAAGCCTCTTTGTCCTTGCCTGAGATATCAAGAATGGCAAGTGATAAAGTAAAGGAAGGGATGATGAGCCATTTTGATATTTAAGATGGAAATGCCCCCACTATCCAAATCTATTTTGATCCTTGTTTTGAGACTTTGTGGTAGCCCCTATCACTGTATTCTCCCTTTGTTTTAAATACCCTACTTTATTTATTTTCTCATTTATTTTTTCAAACACACCTTATTTTGTATTTGTTTGTCTGCCTCCACTACAAAGTAGGCTTTTAGGGCAAGGACTTGGTTTGAACCAGGCCTGGTATTTAGTAGCCTGTTCATAATATTTGAATGAAGAATGGAAGGAAGGAGGAAGGGAGAAAGAGGTTGGAGGAACAATCAGAGAGGAAGCTGACACAGAATATGGTTTTATTTAGCAAGTTTGAGTTAAGGCTGGATTATCCTAATGGCTCAAAGGGGTAGCCTTGTGAGGGTTCAGCATGACTGAATTTGGCAGACCCTGTTGTAACCACCAGAGACAATAACCTAGAACTGTCTGCTTCCAGCTTTTAATAAACTTGGTGATAACACACTATGAGAAGAATATATTCATGGAGATTGTCTGAAGGGGGCGTGTAATGTTCTTTCTGTGTAGATTCAAGAATGTACCCTTTGTGTAAGCTGGGTCATCAGACAGCTCTTGCACATAAATATTCTCTGCCATGCCAGATGCATTCCTTCTTTTTACTCAATTGCATTTTGGCTGAGTGCTCCATACTTACATGGAGAAGCACCCTGAAATGGCATCGAACCACTCTTTTGGGTCAGTTTTGAGACATTTTTGAAGTACAATCTTCAAATGTATATGCAGTCTTCTCTGTAATACATTACTCTGTATCTAGCTCCTCTTTTTAAATTATGATAACATACATACAACCCCAAATTTCCTTTTTTAACTATGTTTAAGTGTACATCTCAGAGGTACTAATGCATTTACAATGCTGAGTACTACCATCACCACCATCCATTACCCAGAACTTTTCCATCACCCCCAAACAGAAAAACTCTATCTAATAAGCAAAAACTCTTCAATTCCCACCCCACCTCCCACAGTAAACACTAACATACTTTCTGTTGTATGAATTTACTTATTCTAGGTATTTCATGTGAGTGGAATCAGACAATATTTGTCTTTTTGCATCTGGCTTCTTTCAGTTTCACTCAACCTAATGAAATCAAGGTTCATCAATGCTGTAGCATGTATTAGAACATGTCCCTTTCTGAGGATTCTCAGATGCTTCTTAAACCCTCGTGACAGGAAGGACTGGCTGTATTGTCCTCTTTCCACTGTGAGGAAGTTTAGGCCCTCGGGACTTGTGTTTTTGAGAGAGATCTTATTATTCTAGTGCTGTTTTAGCTATAACTGTCTGTAGTACATATTCACATGGTCTGGATGTGTTGGCACACCGTCAGGAGGAGCTTACCCTGAGCAGGGCAGTGGAATTTTGGGGAGGAGGGTGAAGAGAGATTTATACTTTTTATTTCAGTGTTTCTCCACCTTGTTTTCATTATCACTTCCCCCTTGGAGACATTTTAGGTATCTGTCTTAATTATCCTGCCTCACCCTCACACACACATGAATTAAATACTAAGGAATAAGATTTTGTTGGGTAGGGTGGAGCACTTTGACGAGTCACCAATCATTGTAATAACAAAGATTTTTTTCATCATCCCCCCTTGCAAGAACCAATTTTCATCCCCTTGGTGGCAATATCGCCCCCAATGAGAGTACATGCTCTGTAAACTTCTACACCATTTAATTTTTTTTCTTTCTTTCTTTTTAACAAGCAAATATCATTATATAAGTAAAAAAAAAATTGAGGGCTAAAGGGTCGAGCTGCAGTGAGGGTGGCTCCAATCTGGTGCTCTTAGCTGTCCTGAGAGCCGAGAGAGAGCAGAAGGCTGAAGCCACCCCTGGGGGTGAACCTGGACCCAGATGCAGGAAGACAGGAGGAGCAGTTGAAGACGGAGGCACAGGAGCGGGACTAGGCAGCACACTGAGCTGCAGGGAGGACCCTCAGCTGGACCAAATGCCCAGAAGGCTTTTTTCTTAGTCATGGTTTCCTTCACTGTTTAATTATATTTGGCGAGAGGGAGGACATGGGTGAGCTTCAGTGAGAAACCTCCCACAGGTGTGCTCCAGATACGTATGATTCCCTTAGCACCTGAGTACTATACAAATGTTCTGCGTGTGTGCCTTGAGCTGAAGAGGGCTGGAGGCACTGTTGGAGAATTTGTGGGTGATTCGGAATGGGAGGCAGTACCTGGTGAAGAAAGGGGAAGCTGTGGATTTGAAAAAACCAGGCAGAAAGTGTGTGAAAGTAGCTTGGAAACATTTTGGGAAGGTCAAGTATAAAATCTTGAGGAAGAAAAGGAAATTGATGTTTATGAATAACTTAGAATGAGTAGTTTTGAAACAAATTGGGATGAAATTTCCATGAGGCATTAATGAGAAGAGTATAGATTAAATAATTTTTTAGACTAATTTTCTTGTTGCAAGGAAGAAAATGTCAGCATTTTCCCCCAGTGTTCAGAAATGAAAGCTTTCTAGATGAAAATGATGAATAAATTTTATTTATCAAAGCTTACTTTTCACTCCCTTGATTTTAAAAGATATGTATATAAAACAGTTTAAAAATAACCTGTGTAGTTAACATAATTATATTTTCCTGGGCTGCATGCAGATGTCCTTTTAAAAGGAAAAGTTCGGATTCCTACATCATATAGAACAATTTTGAGCCAGGACCTACAAGACAATTTGGAATAGATTTTTTTCCTAGAAGAGTTCATAAGAATTTTTTTTTTATTTTAAACTTTTTTTTTTTTTTTTTTTTTTTTTACAAGCACTCAATACTCAAGTTTGATTACTGTTTAGCTGGTTTGACCGAAGAAAGCTCACTTATTAGAAAAAAATATTAGGAATATTTGTGTAGAAAAAATCCTTGCTGTGTCTTCATTTAAAGGAAAATGCTAAGTCAAAACCCTGATGTGGATGCATAACCTAGTTTTCGTTTTTAGTTTACTACATGGGGTCATATGACTTTGCGTGTATGTGCTTATGAATTTCTTCTGTGCACATGCTATTAGGGTGAGTCTCAGAAAGTGAGCCAGCTGTCCAGAGCTCTGCCTCACAATGTCAGTGGTAGAGTCAGTCCATTTGACTCCAGTCCTGGATTTTTCTATCACATCCCTCGCTTGATGAGAACTGCCAACAGAGAAGATTAAAATTTCTCACTGACTTTCCTCCTAGGATTACTTCAAGTTAGATCTGTAATCAATTTGTGGTTTGGGGCATGGCACTGAATCTGTCAGACATATTTTGAACAAAGGAAACATAAATATGCTTTTATATTTTTCTGGCTAAATAGTAATTGGTCTCATTTGGTATAAGAATTAACAACCCCTCACCCCCACCCCCCTCAAATAACCCAAACCATCCAACATAACTTCATCTCTACATTTGGAAAAATGAGGAGAAAGAATTTTAGAATCTTTGGTGATTGACCAATTTGTTTAAACTATTTAGAGTAGGAAGCAGCTTAGTTGGCTCATTGAATTCAGCCTTTCTGTTGTACAGACAGAAAATGGATCAGAAGTTAGATGAATTAACCATAGAAAAGATGGGTGGAGCCAGGCCTTCTGGGGCAAACTCTTCCTATCTTAGCATATCACATTTTTCTTTAGGCTTATTGAAACGCATCTCCTAGTTGAGAGTGCCTTCGCTTTAGAAAAAAAAATTTCAACTCATAATGAGAGGTTGCTCTCCATAGTTAATACTTAAGGAGTACTACTTTCTCCTTTTCTTCTTTCCCTATCCCCTTTGGCTCCACCTCCCAAATTTATAAAGAAATTCTTTTTCTAGCCACCTAGAACAAGACTGCAGGGTGAAATGTAGTTAAGTCTTTTAAATTTCTCTACCAATTTAATATTTTAATCCATTTTCTAAAGGTGCCCTATATAAATTGATATATTTTATATGGTGAGGGAGATACTTTATATGGTGAGGGAGATACATTATCCATGAATATTTATCTGAACTATGATAGAAGTTATAGCTGCTTCCTGCTTATGGGGCGAAATATGTTCCTGTGGCAAAACCTTCCAGCCTCACTACTTCCTCCTCCTCCCCCCTCCTTCCCACATCCAGATGCCATGTAGCCAGTGCTGGCGAGATACGTGAGGCAGGCGACCATTATACATAGCTTTACATTGTGCATACAGCTATCTTTTATCAACTAACTTGGAGCCCAGATTTTGATCCGTGAAACATTCACAGTGTCAGTTATCCTAATATGAAAATTTTAACTCACTGAATTTCCTTTTGAAATTCTGGTTGAAATTCTGGTTAAATAAATCTATGCTTTAATAAATGATCCATTATTCTGTCAAAGGTGCAGAGCCATTTCTCTAACTTTGGAGGAAAAAAATTGAACCAGGAAACTGCTGTTTCCCTAAATGACACAGTAATTGCTGAAATCATTTGCATCCTACCTTGAAGAGCTCCTGGAGGTGGGGTGGGAGGGTGGGATGGTGGTAACTGAAAACAGCCAAAGAAATAGTCTAATTATGTTCCCAGGGATATTGTGAAGGTCTGAGAGGGTGACATGAATGTAGAGTTTCCCACTTACTTTACTTGGAAGACGGAATTTTTTTTTTCCACTTGGGAAGTATCAAAGGCTGGCGTGGCTATTAACGGACACTGAAAGGTCCAGTGCTGTTTTTCACTGTTGGGTGACTTAAAGGTAAACTGCCTAGGTCCTTACATATCCATCATGGTCGCTCTCAGATCAGAGGCATCTCCATCTCCCTCTTGGAAGGGACCATGGGTTGCATTCAGGACAGCAGCATGGTAATTAGTCCTCTTGCACTGGGGACCTTGGGCATTTTGCACAGCTGCCCTTGGTTCCTTTGGGACTGGTAGAGACTGGAATTTGAAGGGCCCCCTGGTGACTAAAATGTCATGATGTCCTTTCTTACAGTAATTGAACCTAATTATTTTTGTGTGGAGAGCAAACATTTCTCCTTTCACTTCCATTTGCGCAGTGCGTTAACTGACTCCCAAGCTCATGATCTGGTAACATCTTGTTCTCTATCTCCTGGGCACTGCCCATGTGTTATTGGCATTTTCACCTGTCCTGAATGAGAAGAAAAACTAGACATGATCTTTCCTTCCCAGCTGAGTTTTTCTTAATAACTCTGATTGAACAACCTCTTTAAGGACCTAGGGCAAGGAATGGCTTAAGAACTTGAGCATTTAACAATATTTTGTTTAAATTTTTTTATTGTTATTTTTAAATTGAAGTTTATGGGCTTCTCATTATGAAGAGGTCTTTTAAAACTTGAGTTTAACAGGTAGGCTTAGCATGTCTAATAGCTTAGCAACTATGTTGTTAAGCTGTCTTTATTGTAAAATTCTCCAAGTAAAATGTTAACAGATTTCCTTGTAGTTTTATGAAATGTTTGCATGGTAGTTACTAAGGGTACAAAAGTGAATCAAATGCCTATCCTGCCTCTAAGGAGTCTAATAGGATGTAGACCACATGAACAAGGTTAAGTCATGGCTAGTGCCATATTGTAATACCCCATCATTACTTCCTGTGGTGTGTCATGAATGGAAATCTGACCTATCTTGATCCATATTTTCTTCTCCTTAATCCCAGTTTCTTTCCATGTGCTATTCAAAGTTTTGTGTGATAAGGTCTTAACCAGCATTTTTAAGTTACTCACCTGTAACAGTAGGTTAGGCTTGCCAATGAAGTCCATCAAGTGCAGTTTATTGCATGTTCTGGCTGAGGTCTTAACAGATAATAAAAGCAGAGCAAATCCTTGGTAAGGCATTAGTTTTTGTTGCTTCAGTGAAATGCCCCTAAAGTGAGTGAACTTGTATTTCAGATTGCTTCCAAGTATGATCATCAGGCAGAAGAAGATCTTCGCAGTTGGATAGAAGAGGTGACGGGCATGAGCATTGGCACCAACTTCCAGCTGGGCTTGAAAGATGGCATCATCCTCTGCGAGTAAGTCATGGCCCCCACATGTCCATCTCTGCCCTTCTAGTCCTTTTCACAGGCATCTGTTTTTGCCTCCATGCCAGTCCAGTGAATCAAACCCTGATGTTATGCAAGTATTTTTAATGCTTTCCTTTACTGATGTTAAATGGACCAAACCAAACTTCATTCCAGTCTCTGTTTTCGTGTGACCTACAAATAAGGTGTCACTTATATTTTTCTTTTCAGACTCATAAACAAACTACAGCCAGGTTCAGTGAAGAAGGTCAACGAGTCCTCCTTAAACTGGCCTCAGGTAACAGCCACGCCAGCAACCACTGGTTCTAGTTGGTCCCTCTTTAGACAGCAAAAACTTGATTCCATTTTTAAAATAGACATTTAAACAGAGATTTGTGTACATGGCTATATTTTATCTGTTGGATTTTGGTTTCTTGTGTGTTTTTTTTTTTTTTTTTTGGCCTTGTTATTTATTTATTTTGTTTTTATTAGCCCTGCCAAAGCAAGACCTCTCCGTGGAAATCTTTCATGAAAGGCAAAATATTAATACGATCTGAAGTTAAACCAGGGTATTGCCATGTTCTTTTTAATGTGTCCATATTACTTACTGAATTAGTTCTGTGATTATTAGATGTCTAGCTTAGAGGTTTTGCCATATTGAACCTACTTTCAGAAAGGATTTGACACATTTACACACAAAAACAACCTAGTCCATAAAGACAGAAGAGGAAAAAGGAATTGAATATAACAATTAGTGGTTGACGAGAGAACCATGTTTCAAGCATGGTCTTATTCATGAATGTGTATAACTAAGTAAAATTGGATATTTGGTTTTCCATATGTGTTTTGAGATATGAGAGAATGAACATTTATTAACCACAAATTTATTTTGATATTAAAATTAAAACATGATGAATTTATTGATGGTAAGTAATTATGTACCTTTTGACAAAGAAAATTGCAGGCATGGGTATAGCTCTAACACAGAATTCTTTAAAACATTTAAGGGAGATGGTGCCTTTTTAATGTTGCCTTTTTATATTTAAAAGAATCAAAAAGACCATTATATAGTCCACAGTAAGATACTGTCTCTCTTTTCCTCTTTCCTTTTCCAGAGAAAATTGTGCTTAGTATGTGTCTAGTCAAGAATCCTTGCCAAGTAGCTTTCTACCTGGCTTCTGTAAACTAGTCATGAAGACTTAGAATTTTTGAGTATTATGTCAATATTTAGCTCCAAAGTGAGATGACTGTTTTCTTTCACAGTTGGAGAATATTGGCAACTTTATTAAAGCTATTCAGGCTTATGGTATGAAGCCACATGACATATTTGAAGCAAATGATCTTTTTGAGAATGGAAACATGACCCAAGTTCAGACTACGCTGGTGGCTCTAGCAGGTCTGGTAAGTATGTGACTTAATGGCTGCTTAAAAAAAAAAATTCCCCATCACGTTGGTGATGAACTGCACTCGTACTGTCCCAGAGACTCAGACCAGGTGAGGAGAGCTCTGCCTCTTCTGTAATTATTAGCATTTGGGAAGGCTGCTAAATCAGCTGCCTCATACTGGTTAATCAGAATTCGTAATTTTTTTTTAGTTCTGTGTTACTGAATAGCCTTAAATATGTTTCTACTTTTTGGGTCTTACCTAGTGAAGCCTTCCTCCGTGGACAGTATCATTTCTCTTTTATTCCTTTTGTAAAGCATTGTCAGCAAAATCTCCTTGTAAGTGTTGCTTTTCAGTTACTGTATATGTTTCCATCTAGGCTAAGACGAAAGGATTCCATACAACCATTGACATTGGCGTTAAGTACGCAGAAAAACAAACAAGACGTTTTGATGAAGGAAAATTAAAAGCTGGCCAAAGTGTAATTGGCTTGCAGGTAAGTAATGGTGCTGATTGTCATTAAGTCACGCATAAATACAGAAGGTATTAATGTAGATTTTTGAGATGGGTATACTGTATATAAAATTTGTCCATTTAAAGCCCATGAGACAATGACAGTGGTTTTACAAGAAACCTGAGGCCTGCCACCTGACTTAATAATTATTTCTCCAGAAAATGGAAATTTTTCTAATCATACTGTTTTTGAAGAAAATGTACTTTATAAATTCCTGAAAGTTATTGACCAAATGAGGCAGTTTTACAAAGCCTCAATGTCAAAAGTCATTTATTCATAGAAGTAAAGCATGATTCAGCACCCAGACTCTTTTAGAATTTGTCAGTTTAAGTCTTAGGAAATACTTAGTTTGGTATCCTGTCTCTACCCTCCCTGCCTGTGATCCCCTGGAGAGTGTCACAAAAATACCTTTGCAAATGCCCTAAATATCCAGTATGCAATGGGCTTTACTATTTGATCCCTGCTTGATATAATGCTTATCTTTTTACTGAGTTTATGTAAAGTGGATTTATTTTTATGCAGTATAAAATTTTATCAGTAAAAAATTGGAAACCTAAATTTCCAAACAGTATTCAGTTGGCTAAATTCTAATAATTCCATAAAAGGAACTAGTATGTAAACATTAGACTCAAGAGTTTGAAAAGACATATATTTGGTATATATTTGTGTATCTATAGATATATATCCTCACGAAAGGCAAAAGAGCTAGAAGGAATACACAAATGTTTACAATGAATGGATGGTGGGATTACAGTGGGGTTTTTTTCCCCTTCTTTTTTGCCTATATGTGTTTTCTGAATCTTCCCCAATGAGCAGATTTTACTTTGGGTAGTAAAATTTTCCTTTAATAAATCTGGTTTTAAGGAAGAAAGCCAATAGTAGAAATGTGTTCCCAGCGAGTAGAACAGGGTGTACTGGTTGGTCCTGAAGCCCTGTTCTCGATGGGAGCAGGGAAGTTAATGATTGTCCTGTGAACCCTGGGGTTTTACTGTGGCAGAGTTCAGATTCCTCATTCTTCCTCCCCTACTATGTCCAGTGACATGAATGTGTGCAGAACAGAATGTAGTTCTTTCCCCATGGAAATTTGGCAACTTTGATGAAACGTGAAGTTGCCTCCAAGGCTCCCAGAGAAGACGCCTGGTATTCACTTTCACATTTTATGCAAAGCATAGCTGGAGTAGAGAGGCATATTGCCCAGCCCGAGATGGCTTCTGTCCCTTTAAATGGCTGAAGCTGTGTCCCTTCATGTGGTTGTCTGTGCTACAGATGGTAGAAGGGAAGACGGTGAAGGAAATTATTCATATTCCTGCCACTGTTACAACTTTGTGTTTCCATCCATCTTCTATATGGATGCATGTTTATATATGTTTACTTATCCTATGAGGTTTTATGTCCAGTGCATTTCTTGAAACTTTTATTTTGAAAGTAAACACCTTGAAATTCCTTTGTAAAACCTAGAGATTTTCTGTCTAGCTGGTAAGAGCCTCAGCACAGGAGGGGACTTGTCAATTGTGTCCCTCTCCTCCATCTCTTCAGTAAAACCAATACAGTAACATTTCTCTGTGTTGACTTCTGATAATTAATGCATTTTATTTTTAACCTAAAAGATGGGAACCAACAAATGTGCCAGCCAGGCAGGCATGACAGCCTATGGGACTAGGAGGCATCTCTATGATCCCAAAATGCAAACTGACAAACCTTTTGACCAGACCACGATTAGTCTGCAGATGGGCACGAACAAAGGAGCCAGTCAGGTGAGCAATACTTTTTTATGTTTATAGCAGTGTGTACAGAAGGGCTATTTTTAATTTGCACTCAGCTTATTCTTATGAATTAAATTCAAAGTAGGTATTTTTTGTATCAAGCATTTAGAGTAGATTTCTTCAGGAAAGTAGATTTTGCTGAGAAAGCAAAAGAATCAAAGGACCTTTTCTATAGTAATGCAGATAGGCACAGTGCATGGTTTTTGTTGGCAGTTAGAACAGCTGGCCTTTCTACCTACCCAGAAGAAAAAGGGTAAGTTTCATATAGTAGTATTGCTCTAAATTCAAGTAATGCTCATTTAAATGCTTCTAGTTAGTTTTTTTTTTTTTTTTTTTAAAGGAGCCCTTAATTCCTAGGAAACTTAGACATAAAGTTTTCTGGTATTCTATTAAGAGCTATTTAACTAGCATTCCTATTAAATACATAAATATAAGCTGAGAGAAGATCCAATATGGTAAAAATGCCAGTATCCTGAGACCATGCCCAAGATAGAAGTATTTCCTTGTTAAAAAGGCAGTTCCAATAATTAGGAGCGCCGACAGGTTTCACATCCCACAAAAGTGAGGTGGGGTGAGGGTAGGGTTTAAAAAACCTTTTTCTTAATGATCCCAAGATGAGATTTGTTGTTGCTGATTGCCCCTTATGGAACATGTCCTGCCATATGTGGCATTGTATCTCATAACTGCCACTCAGGTTTGCTCTTTTACTGACTTTAAAGCTGTCAGTGCTTGACATCATAATGGAGAAATGAGGTCCTAGTGACTGTACTCTAAAGGAAAGAAGTAGCTGTTTGGAAAGTATGTCTTGGAGTGTCTTGGAAGTGTGCTCGTTGTGTCTTGGAGCCTTTGAGAGACTCTTGTCCTTCAGGACTGCTCAGCATAAGTTTTGTTGAATGTATTACAAGCTTTTGAAATTGGTAATCTGGATAGTGTATATGGTAATGATAGACATTTAAATGTAACTTTTATGTGTGCCAGGATTTTGCTTTGTTTTTACTTTCTTTATGTCAAATCCTCATAAATGGTAGTATTATCTCCATTTTGTATACAAAAAAACCTAAAAGTAAAAGTAAGTTAACTTGCTTGAGGCCACATAGCAATTTTATAACAGAGCAAGGGATTTGAAGGGAAGTTGGACCTGGCTCAAAAGCCACTGAATATTCATAAGAGCGATTTGGTGTCAGGATATTTTGGTAAGCTACCTTTACCCCTGAACCAAATGAAAGTTACTGTATTAATGCTCACATTCAGTGTGAATTTCATAAGTTATAAAATAGTCACAAGAATAGATTTTAGCTTCTGTTGTAACTTTTATATCATGGTCTCATACCAGGCGGGAATGTTAGCACCGGGTACCAGAAGAGACATCTATGATCAGAAGCTGA